>NW_026020273.1:438022-685813 GCF_900185275.1 Solanum verrucosum
TCTCGAAATTGAAGAGGCCAAGGGTACGTGAGTTCCTCACACTTAAGCAGGAGTCCTTGAGTGTTCATGAGTACAGTTTGAAGTTCACACAATTATCCCGCTATGCTCCGGAGATGGTTGCGGACATGAGGAATAGAATGAGCTTGTTTGTTGCTGGGTTGTCTCGGTTGTCGAGCAAGGAAGGTAGGGCTGCAATGCTTATCGGGGACATGGACATATCAAGGTTGATGGTTTATGTGCAGCAGGTTGAGGAAGAGAAGCTGAGGGACAGAGAAGAGTTCAGAAATAAGAGAGCTAAGATCGGGAACGAGTCCGGGCAGCAGAGAGGTAATTCCAACCGTTCCTCCTTTCCAGGCAAAGGCAAAAGGGACCTGCTCCATCATTTGCTAGAGCACCTGCACCCAGATACAGAGGTGAATTTAATGTTCAGAATTCGAAGGACTTCAGGGCTAGACCAGCACAATCTTCGGGTAGTGTGGCGCAAGGGAGTAGTAAGCCTCCTGTTTGCGCCAAATGTGGTAGGAACCACTCAGGTATTTGTCGAGATGGCTCCATTGGTTGTTTCAGGTGTGGTCAGAATGGACATTTCATGCGAGAGTGTCCAAAGAATAGGCAGGGTAATGGAAGCAATAAAGCACAGTCTTCTTCAGTTGTTCCACCCAGACAGGAGGCACCTAGAGGAGCTACTTCTAGTGTAGGTGGAGGAGCAAACCGCCTTTATGCTATCACCAGTCGCCATGAGCAAGAGAATTCTCCGAATGTTGTCACTGGTATGATCAAAGTCTTTGCTTTTGATGTGTATGCTTTGCTAGACCCAGGAGCGAGTTTATCTTTTGTAACTCCTTATGTTGCAAATCAGTTTGAGGTTCTTCCTGAAAGACTTTGTGAACCCTTTTGTGTTTCTACACCTATTGGGGAGTCTATTCTAGCCGGAAAGAGTTTATCGTGATTGTCCTGTTTCTATCAATCACAAGAGCACCATGGTTTGATTTGGTTGAGTTAGACATGGTAGATTTTGATGTCATTTCTAGGTATGGATTGGCTTCATGCTTGTTATGCATCGATAGATTGTAGAACTCGAGCAGTCAAGTTTCAGTTTCCGAATGAGCCAGTCATAGAGTGGAGTAGCAGTTCACAGTGCCTAAGGGTCGTTTTATTTCGTACCTTAAGGCAAGAAAGTTAGTTTCGAAGGGTTGTATCTATCACTTAGTCCGAGTTCATGATTCTAGTGTTGAGATACCTCATTTCCAGTCAGTTCCTATAGTAAGAGAGTTTCCAGAAGTGTTTCCTGATGATCTACCCGGAATTCCCTCCTGAGAGAGAGATAGATTTCGGCATAGATCTCATTCCAGATACTCGTCCTATCTCTATTCCGTCATATAGAATGGCACCAGCAGAGTTGAAAGAGTTGAAAGAGCAGTTGAAAGATCTCCTAGAAAAGGGTTTCATTCGACCGAGTGTCTCACCTTGGGGTGCTCCGGTTTTGTTTGTGAAGAAGAAAGATGGTTCCCTTAGAATGTGTATAGATTACCGCCAGTTGAACAAGGTTACCATCAAGAACAAGTACCCTCTTCCGAGGATTGATGATCTTTTCGATCAGCTTCAGGGTGCCACTTGTTTTTCAAAGATTGACCTCCGATCCGGCTATCATCAGTTAAGGGTAAAGGAAAGTGATATCCCAAAGACAGCTTTCAGAACCAGGTATGGTCATTATGAGTTTTTGGTCATGTCCTTTGGTTTGACTAATGCGCCTGCAGCTTTCATGGATTTGATGAATAGAGTCTTCAAACCTTATTTAGATATGTTTGTTATTGTCTTTATTGATGATATACTAGTCTATTCAAGGAATGAAGAAGATCATGCTAGTCATCTCAGAACAGTTCTTCAGACTTTGAAAGACAAGAGTTGTATGCTAAGTTCTCTAAGTGTGAGTTTTGGCTTAAGTCTGTGGCATTCCTAGGCCACATTGTGTCCGGTGATGGAATTAAAGTTGATACTCGGAAAAATTGAGGCAGTGCAGAATTGGCCTAGACCCACATCTCCAACTGAAATTAGGAGTTTCTTGGGATTAGCTGGCTATTATAGAAGGTTTGTTGAAGGGTTCTCGACTATTGCATCTCCTTTGACAAAGTTGACTCAGAAGACAGTGAAATTTCAATGGTCTGAAGCTTGTGAGAAAAGCTTTCAAGAATTGAAAAAGAGATTGACTACAGCTCCAGTTTTGACGCTACCAGAAGGTACTCAAGGTTTTGTGGTGTATTGTGATGCATCTAGAGTTGGTTTGGGTTGTGTCTTAATGCAGAATGGCAAGGTTATAGCTTATGCCTCCAGATAGTTAAAGGTTCATGAGAAGAACTACCCAACCCATGACTTAGAGCTAGCTGCTGTAGTATTTGCTTTGAAGATATGGCGTCATTACTTGTATGGTGTGCATGTCGACATATTCACTGATCACAAGAGCCTTCAATATGTGCTTACTCAGAAAGAGCTTAATCTCAGACAGAGGAGGTGGTTAGAGTTACTCAAGGATTATGACCTGAGTATTCTTTACCACCCAGGTAAGGCTAATGTTGTTGCTGATTCTTTGAGCAGGTTGTCTATGGGTAGCACCGCCCATATTGAAGAAGGAAGGAAAGAGTTAGCAAAAGATGTGCACAGACTGGCATGCCTGGGAGTCAGATTTACAGATTCCATAGAAGGAGGAATAGCGGTGACGAGCAGGGACGAGTCATCATTAATGTCAGAAGTGAAAGAGAAGCAAGATCAAGATCCCATTTTGCTCGAGTTGAAGGAAAATGTTCAAAAGCAAAGAGTATTAGCTTTTGAACAAGGGGGAGATGGTGTTTTGAGATTTCAAGGTAGATTGTGCGTACCTATGGTAGATGGACTCCAAGAGAAGATTATGGATGAAGCTCACAGCTCCAGATATTCTATTCATCCGGGTTCCACCAAGATGTATCGTGATTTGCGTGAAGTTTATTGGTGGAATGGCATGAAGAAGGGCATTGCTGAGTTTGTTGCTAAGTGTCCAAATTGCCAACAAGTGAAAGTTGAACACCAAAGGCCCGGTGGTTTGGCTCAGAGGATAGAACTTCCAGAGTGGAAGTGGGAGATGATCAATATGGATTTCATCACAGGGTTGCCAAGGTCTCGCAGACAACATGATTCTATTTGGGTGATTGTCGACAGAATGACAAAGTCAGCTCATTTTCTACCGGTAAAGACTACCAATACAACAGAAGATTATGCCAAGTTGTATGTTCAAGAGATAGTGAGACTTCATGGAGTCCCAATCTCCATTATTTCAGATAGAGGTGCACAGTTTACTGCACAGTTCTGGAAATCTTTTCAGAAGGGCTTGGGTTCAAAGGTGAACTTAAGTACTGCCTTTCACCCTCAGACGGATGGGCAAGCAGAGCGCACTATTCAGACCTTAGAGGATATGTTGAGGGCTTGTGTGATCGATTTCAAAGGGAGTTGGGATGATCACCTACCTCTCATTGAGTTTGCCTACAACAACAGTTATCACTCTAGCATCCAGATGGCTCCATATGAAGCTCTTTATGGGAGAAGATGTAGATCTCCTATTGGATGGTTTGAAGTTGGTGAAGCACAGTTGATAGGACCAGATTTAGTTCACCAAGCTATGGAGAAGGTGAAAGTGATTCAAGAGAGGTTGAAAACGGCACAGAGTCGTCAGAAATCCTACACCGATGTTAGGAGAAGGGCGTTAGAATTTGAAATAGACGATTGGGTATATTTGAAGGTTTCACCCATGAAAGGCGTTATGAGGTTTGGTAAGAAGGGGAAACTTAGTCCCCGGTATATTGGACCTTACCGCATAGCCAAGAGGATTGGCAATGTTGCTTATGAGTTGGAGTTACCACAGGAACTAGCAGCGGTTCATCCGGTATTTCACATCTCCATGTTGAAGAAGTGCATAGGCGATCCTTCATTGATCCTACCGACTGAAAGTATCAAGATCAAGGATAACTTATCTTATGAGGAGATTCCTGTTCAAATTTTGGATCGTCAAGTTCGTAGGTTGAGAACGAAAGATGTAGCCTCAGTTAAGGTCCTATGGAGGAACCAATTTGTTGAGGAAGCAACTTGGGAAGCCGAAGAAGACATGAAGAAGAGATATTCATATCTCTTTGAATCCGCAGATTAAGGTATTAATTTCCTTCTTAGTGCTCTATAAATTATAATGAGCATGTCGTTATTGTTGTTGTGTTTGCATGGTTGTTTGTTGGGTGTTGAGTTGATGTTACACCCTTAGCTTTGTAAGAGTTACCTCATTCGAGGACGAATGTTCCCAAGGGGGAGATATTGTAACATCCGACAATTTAAAAATGAATATGAAGAAGCTTGAAATTTGGAAATAGTCATTTTTGGAAAAATTTAAAATCTGGAAAATTTGGCTAAGTGTGGAAATCAGTGAGTTTTTGGCCAACTTTGAGCAGTCATAACTCCTAGCTCAGGATGAGTTAGGAGTAGTTCCAGTTATGGTTTCGAACTTGTGGAACGATCTTTCCAACGCCACTGAGTTTGCTCGATTCCGAGTTCGTATGAGCGAGTTATGATCTTTGAAAGTTGGGCAGTTGGCAGGGATTCCGTTCCGGAAATTTAAGGGCATTTTGGTCTTTTCACAAATAATTTCTTTTGAGCTTATATTGTTGTATTAGGCTGATATTTGGATCATTTTGTCCCATTTTGAAAGAGAAAGAGTTAGGGTTCAAGAGAAGAAGAAGAGAAGAAGGAGAAGAAGAAGAGAAGAAAGAGGAGATCAACAAGATTTGTCAAGATCATTGTGGATTTTCGTCGGGGGTGATCCCTATCAAGGTATGTGAGTCTTTAGTGTGGGTTTATCCTTTCCCCCCACATACCAAGCTCGTTTTTATGATTTGAGAAGAGATTGGATTTGTTGTTGAAGTTGTTGAAGTTGTTAGTTGTTGTTGATGTTGTTAGTTGTGTTGTTGAAGTTATTGTTGGTTGTGGGACAGGATTGGGCTGTGTATTTGAGTTGTGACCTATTGTATATTGAGGGATTTTATGATCCTTAGTGTTGGTTGGTTCATACCCCCACACACCAACTCGTTTTTAATTCCAAGAGAAGATTTATTGGTTGTTGAAGTTGTAGTGGTGTTGTGTTGAAGTTCTTGCTGATTTAGTACAGATTTCTGGCTGTGATTTTTGAGTTGAATCTATTGTATAATAAGGGTCTTTATGATTCTAAGTGTTGCTGCTGAAACCTTGAGGTTGAGAGGGTTTAGAATTGGAAAGAAACAAGGGGAAAAAGTCGGATTTTTGGGGAAAAAGGGGCTGGGCTGTTGCACCTCTCCTAGTGCCAAGGACACCAATCCTTCCCTTTCATTCACCATTTCTTTTTTTATACATGTTCCTAGGTATTATACCTATGTTTCCTAGTTGTTTCCAACACTCCAAGGTACTTCCAAAAGTCAAGTAAAACTACAAGTCAAGTGAAGTTAGTTTCCAAGTCAAGTGAAGTTAGTTTCCAATTCAAGTGAAGTTAGTTTCCAAGTCAAGTGAAGTCAAGCTTAGAAGTAAGTAAGTCAAAGCAAGTCTTTAAGGTTTTCCAAGAGTCTTCATTGAGCGTTTTAACTTCATTCTAAGGCTCAAGTTCCAAGTTAAGTATTGAGTTTCAAGTCAAGTCAAAAGTTAAGAGTTTCATGTTAAGTTAAGAGTTTCACATCAAGCCAAGAGTTCAAGTAAAGTAAAGAGTTTAAAGTTGAGTTCTTTTCTCAAAGTTATTAGGGAACTATGTATTCCCAAAGAAGTTTTAAAGAAATGTTTTTACATTTAAACAAGGTTGGAAACTGAGATTTCCAAAAAGCCTTCGGGCTAGTTTTTGAGTAATTATCTCATATCAGCAGGAAGAAATATATTTTAAAAACATAAGAGCCAGTACATTTTTGGGAGTAGTATCGAGCACCGAATTGGGGGAGCGTTCAAAGAACCCACAGCCCCCATAGAACCATGTTAGCCACCATGGGTAGAAAAAGATCATACTTTTTAGATGAATCCTTTTCAGATTAGACTAGTGGATCCATTAGGCAGTTCAGGTCTTATACCTTTGGCCGGGTATAAGATGCTCTGGCAGCGTGAGGTCGATCGCTGTATCATCACTATAGCTCTTATGTGATGGTTGTCGGTTAGAGAAACTCCCACAGCAGTTATTGTATTTTTCATACACAGAGATTATTGTATTTTTTATATACATCAGTTCATTGTATTTTTATACACATTTCAGGCTTATTGTATCCTTGTATACACACAGAGTTCATAGCATGTTTTAAGCAATCTTTCTTTATATCGCACTTGTTTTAAATTGCCTTATATTGAAAGAAGTCAGTCAGGTTGAGTTAAGTTGAGCCAGGTAAGCTATTCAGTTTCTTCCAGTTTTCCTTCTAGCCTTTGTTGCTTAGTTTTCCAGCTTGCATACTCGTACATTCCATGTACTGATGCCAGTTGGCCTGCATCGTTTGATGATGCAGATTCAGGTACCCCGGATCAGCATCCTGCACGTCGTTGATCCAGCTGAGCACTCCAGAGTCAGTGGTGAGCCTCCTTGCATTCCGGAGGACTCAATTATTTTGTGTTCTTAGTTTTTGTTTTATTAGGATGTTGCGGGGTCTGTCCCAACATCCATCTCAGTATTTTAGAGGCTTCATAGACAGACAGTCAGTCAGTTAGTTTTGAGTCTCTCATCTATATATATATGTAAATATTCTATTTTGAGATTCGAGTTGCCTTTATGGCCATATTTTATAAGTTAAGTTGTTTTGTAATATTGCATTGCATTGAGTTATTCTGTTGAGGTTTCCGCTGAGTTAAGAAAGCCAGGCCAAGGGTTCGCTTGGGGCTAGAAATGGTCTCCGGGTGCCGGTCCCGCCCAGGGTGTAGGCTCGGGGCGTGACAGAATCCCTTCTTGATACTGTAGAAATATTAGGTCGTCATACTATTTTTCTTTCACTAATGCCACTAATGATTATTCGGCAGTATTTTGTACGACTATGCCTCCATCTTCGGCTTCTAGAAGTCGGACTCCTAGGTTGTCCAATTTGTGAACATCTTATACTACCTACTGTTGTACACGTGGTAAATGTCCTAGACTACCCATAGATAGTTGACTAAGAGCATTTACTACCACGTTAGCTTTACATGGGTGGTAGAGAATGTTCACGTCATAGTCCTTCAACAACTCTATCCACCTTCTTTGCCTGATATTCAAGTCTTTTTGCTTGAAAAGTTATTGGAGATTCTTATTATCTGTAAATATATCAACATGTACCCCATACAAATAGTGTCGCCAAATCTTAAGAAAAAAAAACTATTGCATCGAGCTCCAAATCATGAGTGGTGTAGTTTTGTTCGTGTTTCTTCAATTGTCGAGAAGTGTATGCTATCACCTTCCCTTTCTGCAATAAGACGCACCCTAGGCCAATGCCTGAAGCATCACAATAAACTACATACCCTTGTTTACCCTTTGGTAAGGCCAATACTGGCGCCTTAGTCAATCTATCTTTCAGCTCTTGGAAGTTTTTCTCACACGCATCAGACCATTGGAACTTCACAGCCTTCTGAATCAACTTGGTCAATGGTGTAGAAATAGAGGAGAAGCCCTCTACAAACCTGCGGTAATATCCAGCTAGTTCGAAGAAACTACGCACCTCCGTCGGAGTAGTAGGCCAAGGCCAACTCTTTACACCCTTAATCTTTTGGAAGTCTACTCTAATACCTTCACTAGAGGCCACATGGCTAAGAAAATCCACAGAGTTCATCCATAATTCACATTTAGAGAACTTGGCATATAGTTGGTGCTCTCTAAGTGTTTGTAGGACATCTCTCAGGTGATTTGCATGTTCTCTAGAATCACGTGAATATATCAAGATGTCATCTATAAATACAATCACATACATATAAAGAAAGGATTTGAAAACCCTATTCATCGTATCCATAAAGGTTGCTGGAGCATTTGTTAGTCCAAATGACATGACGTGGAACTCAAATTGTCCATATCTCGTTCGAAAGGCTGTTTTGGGAATATTTACTTCTCGAATCTTCAGCTGATGATATCCGAATCTAAATTCAATCTTTGTAAAGCACTTAGCTCCTTGCAATTGATCAAATAAATCATCTATCCTTGGAAGGGGGTATTTTTTCTTTATCTTCACTTTATTAAGCTGCCTATAATCTATACACGTCCGCATTGTGTCATCCTTCTTGCATACAAATAGTACTGGAGCACCCTAAGGCGATATGCTAGGGCAAATAAAACCTTTGTCAAGCAAATCTTTCAGTTGCTCCTTTAGCTATTTCAATTCTGTTGGCGCCATTCTATAAGGAGGAATGAATATAGGCTAGGTACTATGATCTATGTCAATACCAAAATCAATCTCTCTAATTGGAGGTAGTCCAGGAAGATCGTCAGGAAACACATCTGGATATTCATTCACAACGAGCACAGATTGAAGAGTCTCTATCTGTTTCTCAGCTTGAAGGTCTCTTACATGGATAGGGTGATATAAACACCCTTTATCTATAAACTTTTGTGCCTAAAGATAGGAAATAAACCTTCCTCTAGGCATCATAGCATTACCTTTACACTCTAGGACTGACTTGCCCGGGAATTGAATCGAGCAACTTTGGCTCGGTAATCAACCATAGCATAACAAGATGACAACCAATCTATGTCTATAATGACATCAAAATCAACCATTTCTAGCTCTATCAAATTTGCCAATGTGTCACGGCCACATATTGTTATTAGGCACCTATAATAGACCCTTCTAGCTATAACAGATTCTCCTACCGGAGCGATACTGTAAATGGCTCATGTAATAACTCTAGCTCTACTCCTAATTTCTTAGCAACAAATGGAGTAACATATTATAGGGTAGTGGGTCTATCAATGCATATACATCATAAGAGAAAATAGATAAGGTACATGTAACCACATTTGGAGATGCCTCTGAATCCTGACGACCTGCTAGTGTATACATCTGATTTGGGCCAACTCTGGAACCATATCCTCTACCCCTGCATGTACCTCTCCGTGCTGGTGGTTGAGGGCCACATGATGAAAAAGGTGTTGATGATGAGGATGCTCATGCAGAGCTAGTATATTGTGGCCTATCACCTCTACCCTCAACTCGAAGCTTGGGACAATCACGTATCTTATGACCCTCAACCCCACACCCATAGGAAGCGGTAGATCCATATCAACACTCTCCCAAGTGAGATCGGCCACAATGCATACAAGTAGGTTGAGGTGGTAGTCCTCGACTAGCACCTCTCTGATAGTGGGGATTAGGAGCCCTTGAAGTCTAACTATGCTCCTACCTAGGTATCGATGATTGAGCTGAGACACTAGCAGTAGAGCGTGTCTGGACCTCTATTAGAGTAAACTCTAGCATATCCCTGAAATATTCCAGCACTCTTAGCCCTCTTATTTTGTTCCCTTTCTCTCTCATCCCTACGATTTTATATACGGTATTTTATCTGTTGAGCATGTGCCATAAGTCTTGCAATATCCATATACCGATATAATGCAACAACGGTGCAAGAACCAATCAAATGATCCCCAAGTCCACCAATGAAGTGATGCATCCTTGCATTTTGGGTGCTAACCATCTCAGGAGCAAATCTAGCCAACTGAGTGAATTGCATGGTATATATACTCCCTAACGCTAAGGTTGTTTTGTCGAAAGTTTAAAAATTCATCAACCCTCACTTCTCTAAGCTCTAGTGGAAAAAATTGCTTCATAAAGGCCGTAGAGAAGTCCTTCCAAACTGCTGGAGGAGCAATTTGTTCCCTAGAGTCCACCCACATCTCGTACCAAGCAATAACGACATTTATTAGCTGATACGAGGCTAATTCAACTTCCTCAGTCTCAGAGATATGCATGACCCTAGGAATTTTGTTGATCTCATCTATAAACCGTTATAGGTCCTCTGTCACCCTAGATCCTGTGAACACTGGGGATTCATATAGAGGAAATCACGTACTCTGGATCAAGCTGCCTTTTCCCAAATCGTACTAGGCGTAACTTCATTTTGTCTTTGGACCTGAGCAGCTACCAACTGAGTGAACAATTGTATTGCCCCTCTAAGATCTTGCTCTAAGGCACCTGGTGGCGGTACATGCAGTACATGAACTACCGTTGGTACTACTGGAGGTGTAGGAACTCTTGTAGCTCCTTCTATCCTGGAAATCTAAGGACCTGGAAGCATAGGACATGGTAAGCTCTGTTGATTGTTGTTCTGATCACCTACTAGTTGGGACTGCTCTAAAATGGCTGCCTTCTAAGTATTATTAGTAATGGACCTCGGGCCTTCATTATCCTTGTCTGTACTAGACATGATCTGAATCACAAATGAAAAAAAGAGTTTGAGTCAGAATTAACGTTCTATGACTTAGCTGTATCACACGATCTAGATTATGAAAGAAGGTAAGATTCCTAAATGCCTATGTAGTCCCTAAATTATAAATATGGCGCGGAACACATTTATAAGAAAGGTCCCACTAGACACAGCTTAATAGACTCCCTGAGACACTTGAACCTTGTACTCTGATACCAAGTTTGTCACACCCCTAACTAGAAAGGGGTGTACATCAAGGATATACACAAGCACCTGCTAATTATCTTTACTAATCTCATGCCAAAGTTGTAGATTCATAAGCAGCAGAACCTATATGAAGAAAATACTAAATCATAGATAACAAAAGGGCCCACTGGGCTACTTTACAATGGAAACAAAACTAAGTGTAAGAAGTCTCTAAAGAGTATGCATATGAGATTCTGATAACTAGTCGGGACAGTACCTCGACATACCCATTTTGATATATATACATACGTAGCAAAATATAGGCTCTAAATATCTGATAGCTCCAAGTAGAGGTGGAGCTTACCAACTGCTAAATTGGAAGTCTCTAGTCTACTGAAAATGTTTGTCGTCCTGAGTACCTGAGCCTGTAGTGACACAAATGAAGCACCACAATAATAGGGACGTCAGTACATATAAAACATGTACTGGTATGTAAAATAAATAGAATAACAAGTAGACATGTAAGAATGCGAAAATGCATCAAATATCAAGATAGGCAAATCTGAGCATATGCATGCAGAAGACATAATCCGTAACTGGAATTGTTACAAACCTCAAGGGTCCTCATCTAACATTTCGTGGCTTAATCATTTATATATAGAATCCCTATAATTTGCCTAAGTGGTATCTTTACTTCATTATATCACTTCTTTGCTCTTTGTAAAACTGACTGTTAGGGAATCACATTGATGGCATACTGACAACGATTAGTGAACCCTATATGGAATCTGTAGCCCACTGTCACGACCACGCGTGAAATCTCATAGTATAGGTAACGAGGTCTATCAAGGTACACCCTAGGGCTCTTGTATGGTCTGTCTGCAGGCCTGTATCAAATCCACGACGGAAAATTCCAGCTGACTATATCTAAATTCTGTGAATAGATTAGCATCGCACGTAGTAGCCCTAAAAATACCCACCCGACACTGCAGAGTAGTCTATAATCTCAACTGCATGCAAATATTTATAACAATTAATTCATTAATCACATATCTCGTGCCACAATTTGTGATTACTTTCTTTAGCATGAGAATCATTTATCTTGTGACCTATACACTTACGCACAGTCTGTGGCCAACTGCTTTCTTTAAATTTAAGCAACATGTACAACGCTAACTTCTAAGAGTTTCAACTGTAGACAAATATAGTTGTGTGAAACATATTGCTTCCTTGAAGAGTACTGTAACTCTATAGGTTTAGGACTCAACACGAGAGGGTTTATAAAATACGATAACTTTCTTTCAAGTATCATAGAATCTCTAGTGACATTTATCGAAAGAACATGCTAGTTTAGGTCGTGCCTTAAGGGCAAAAAAGGTTTTAGCTTTACATACCTTACTACGAGACTTACTATCTACGTCGTCAAACTCCTCTGCTGACAACTTTATCTATAACATAAAACCATAAAAACGATAGTATAAGAAACTAATCAAGAATAGCAACAAGGCCAAAACACAATAATAGTTCATGAGCGACAATCTCAACAATTACCTTAGATGAATGGCATATTGCCACACCCTTCTCTTTCTCTACTTTCCAAGTAGGCTTATGACTTATTTACATGTTCAGTATTACTCTTAAATCCTTTAACCACAAAGAACCATCCCCCTTAATCATCCACACTTAATATAAAAAGTAAAATTCATGGTCTCCGAACACCATTCCACGGGTTCTTTGTTAACGATGTCGAATTCCTTTATAAGCTTATAGTTTAAGTTGGTAGAGAACTAATGCCATAAATTAAAATAATATGAGCTCATATAACTAGCTACAATATATTCTTAGCGATTTAGGCATTTCATCAAACTCTTGGTGAGCAACAAACTTTCAAGAACTATAAGAGTCGCGTTCTCTATACCTAGCCTTCCATTTTATCGTAACCAACTTACTTCCCCAATACAATATCATTGACCCCTCATTTGGTCAAAACAACAGCCAACACAACCTTCTACAAACTCCCTCCTCACCAAAACATCAACTACCATGGGTAAAACATGGACTCACGGCTTCCTATCACCGTCCCGTGAGTCCTACCCGCAAATTATACTTAAAGCATTCTTGGAATACTATTTATGGAGATAGAAGATGAGTCATACCTATATATCCAAGAAAAGCAGCCCCTGCCCTTTTCTATACTCCAATAACAATACTTTTTCCTTCAAGAAAATATTTAGCTAAGTATATCTATAGGTCCATGGAGAGGAAGACACTTGATTCTAGAAGAAAACCAACTTACCTTAATCTTTGGAGGATTGAAGGTGAGAAAAGCTTGAAGAAATAACTTGAAACCAGTCCTTACACGTTCTTGATTATATGAGAAAGTATATCCCAAACTTCTAATATAAAAACAACAAGTTTGGCCGACTTTCTCTAAAGTGCCACATGTCCCGCAGTGATTGGACAATGCGCGAGTTTGTCGTAGAATGAACATAACTTTTTACTCTGATATTGCTTTAACGAGCGGTTTGTTTTGCTGAAAACTAGACTCAAATACCTTTAATTTGATTGGTTGTAGGTCCTCTTACTCTTCATATATTAGGAGATATGCTCGTTCAAATTCAGCTGAGAAATGAGATCATTTGTAGTATTCCTCCATAATGAACCTTTAAACTTGAATCTTTTCTTTAATGATCTCTTTGGCCTAAAATTTTTGTTTGACCCTTCAAATGAATAGATATAAGGGTTATATGGTATGCTTAACCATTTTCAATGATATACTTTCCCTGATATAACATATATGGATTGGTGTTTACGAGCCGCAAATGTATTTTAAGTTACGGGGTATCATAGTTGTATGCTTTTTATGACCTTTGGCAAATTATATTGTATAGTCTGTGTATATTTTCTATGACTTTTGACTATTTTTTATATAGATAAAATATGATTATATTTATTGTAAATTAATTCCTTTATTGTATATATTAAAAATCGGTCGTGTATATATATATACTCTCTAACTTAAAACACCTAATTTAGTATTTCTTCTATATTTTATATTTTATTTATATGTTCTATATTTTATTAAAAGGTGACGTCTTTTCACATTGACAGGTAGTGACTTCTCCGAAGAATTGTGACTTTTTTAAAGAGTTGTGACTTTTTCGATAAATTGTGACATTTCCGAATGGTTGTGATTTTTCTAAAGGGTTATGACTTATCTGATAAGGTACGATAAACAACTTTCCATACTATCTTTCTTGGCTATCAATAGAGAATTTTTCTCACATTTTTAAACTACGATGTTTTATGTTATTTTATTATTATTTCTCTTCTTAAAACAAGAAATATTGTGAGAATTGTTCAATTAAGCAATTACAATTTTTTTTATTATCGGTAAATTAAATATATCAACAAAACTTGATGCAACAAGGAGAATGGAATAACTCAACTTCAAACGAGAAGACTATCTAGATAATTAGGGTGTGTTTGGTATGAAGGAAAATATTTTTTAATTTTCTCATGTTTGATTGGGTTAAATGTTTGGAAAATGTTTTCCAAATCAACTCATTTTCCTCAAATTCAAGGAAAATGACTTCCCTTCAAAAATTAAAGAAAACATTTTCCAAAACTTTCCTCCAACTTCAAATTACAATTTTTTTTTTTTGAAAAAATCATTTTTTTCCGACGAAAAAAATAAATTTAAAGTTTTTTTTTTTAAAAAAAATTGTTTAACTTCAATTTTAAATTTTTTTACCCACCCTCACCCCCTACCCTCCCCCCCCCCCAAAAAAAAAAATAATTAAAGTTTGTTTCAAAAATATATTTTCTAATTCAAAAATTATTTTTCATCCGACCCCACCCCCCTACCAGCCCACCCCCCACCCTCCCCTCAAAAAAAATTTAAAGTTTGTTTTTAAAAAATATTTCCAATTTCCTATTTTTATTTTTTAACCTCAACTCACGACCCCCCCCCCCCCCCCCCCAAAAAAAATAAATTTAAAGTTTGTTTTTAAAAAATATTTCCAATTTCAATTTTCTATGTTTCCACCCCCACCCCCTAACCGTGATCCCCCCAATCACCCCCTCACCTCCTCCAAAAAAAATATTAAGTTTGTTTTTAAAAAATAATTTCAATTTCAAATTTTTATTTTTTCACCCCACCCCCTCCAAAAAAAATTTAAGTTTGTTTATAAAAATATTTTTAATTTCAAAATTTTATTTTGTTACCCCATCTCACCCCAACCCCACCCCACCCCACTACCCCATTCTTCCCCCAAAAAAATTTAAGTTTATTTTTAAAAATTATTTTCAATTTCAATTCAAAAATTATTTTCTACTCTCTAGTAAAAATAAAAGATATTTTCTCAAAAGTATTTTTCATTCATAAATCAAACACACAAAAATCTTTTCCGGAAAATATTTTCTACTCTCCAACCAAACATGAGAAAAGTCCAAAGTCTACTTGTTTTCCAGGAAAACATTTTCCTTCATACCAAACACACCCTTAATGTGTACTCATTTTCATTGCCATATATATACTTTTGCAACAACTTCTACTTAACAAGAAGTTCAATGATTTTCTGTTGCACAAACTATGAAAAATATCAAATTGTTGGAGAAAAAAAATTGATCAAAAACTTATTTGAAGAGTCAAAACTAGATTTAATAAGTAGTCCTCCGTTTTAAATTTATTTGTTGTACTTTTATTTTTATTTGTTTATAATAAAATGTTTCTTTTTGTGGGGGGAGATGTGGATATTCTTTAATTCTAACACTTCATGTTACATGTTTAAGACCACAAAGATAAGAAAATATTTTTGTATAATGTGCATATCCTTAAATTAAAAGTCTTCTTTATTTTTTTTAAAATTTCGTATCAAATTAAAATTAGACAAATATATTTATATATATATATATATATATATATATATATATATTAAATGTTAACTTATTATAATACCCCCGACTTAAATCACAAAATTTTATATATCTTCTATATTTTATATTATATTATATCATATTTATTTATACTATAAAATATTATATTAAAACCAGACATTTTCAGATTGAATGGTCGTGACGATTCCAAAAAGTTATGACTTTTTAATGAGTTATGACTTTTTCAAAGGGTGTGACTTTTCCGATGAGTTATGACCTTTCTGAAAGGTTGTGACTTTTCTAAAGGGTTGTGACTTTTTTGATATGACACAATAAATATTTTTTCATGCTACCCTTTGTTGGCTATAAAAGAGGGGTTTCTCACATTTTAAAACTACGATTTTTTTTAAGTTTTCTATTGTTCTTAATTAATTCTTAAAACACCAAATTTAGTATATCTTCTATGTTTTATATTATATTTATTTATATTATTTTATTTTATTTTAAAATCACACACCTTTTCTCATTGAATGATTACGACCTTTTCAAAGAGTTGTGACTTTTCCGATGAGTTGTGACCTTTTCAAAGGGTTGTGACTTTTCTGAAGGCTTGTGACTTTTATTATTAAACACAATTAGCACATGTTCATACTGCCCTTTGTAATTAACTATAAAAGGAGGAGTTTTCTCACATTCTAAACTACGATTTTTTTTTAAGTTTTCTATTCTTTTCTTCTTAAACACTCAAGTGTGATTTACAGATGTTGAGAATTATCTCAAAGTTCAGTGGAATTTGAACACTCTATAACTTAAATGTTAAATTAATATAATACTCCAACTAAAACCATCCAATGTAGTATATCTTCTACATTTTATATCAATATTTATTTATTTATATTATATTAAAAGCTCAAACTCCAACAATACAATAATAACTATGTAACATACTATAGGGGAGGGAGGAGAAACTATATTTAAGAGGTGTAACTAACACATTTAAAGAGTGACATTTTTATTTTTACATATCACAATTAATTTTAAAATGAGAAAAAAAGTTTTTTTAAAAAAGGAAAAAGATAAATCTATTTGAAGGCCATAGAGAGGTGCCACATTACCTTATCTATATCTAGATTTAGGGAAATGGTCTGAAAAATACTTCAACTTTGGCCGAAATTTTTGTTACGATACCAAACTTTACGGAGGACCTATTACCCCCTAGACTATTTAATACCGTATTTTAAATATATATATTTGCCCATACTTAGTCTATCTTAATTGAGTGTGTCACACGCGCATTTTAATTCATAAAATTAATCAAATTAGTCAATACGTTCCCTTTTAATAAATATATTTGAAATGTCAAAAAAGAGGAAATCAATCATCACTCCTAAACCTGTCTCGTTCCCAAAATTTTCTTTCACTTAGGCCAAAGAAGAAATCAAAGACCAAATCGTGTAAGTTGTTGAGGATTCTTGATAGTGTGTCTGAAATCGTGTTTCTTGATAGCGTGTCTGAAATCGTTATGTGACTATTCCTGAACTGAACTAAGAAAGTAGTAGTTCTTAAAGGTTAGTCCTTTTTCATGTCGTCTAACCTTAGAATTGAATTTTTTAGCAAAAATTATCTAGGTTTAGTTACTATTGACGTTATTGCTGATTTTGTTGAAGTAAAAATTGTTAGGGTTTGTCAATAAGGCTACAGAAGCTACTCCATTTCTTCTTCACCTCAATCAGTTTGTCTACCTCTTCACAGTCTGAAAGCACTCCTCCCATCTGTTTCACACTAGATTGTTCTTCCAACTGGGTAAAGACAGATTGAGCTTCCATCTCCGTAATGTCTATCATTATAACTATTGATTTCTTCCATCTCCTTCATTTTATTTACATTTGCAACTAATAGTTCATTCACGTCCTTCATTTTCTTCACCAACTTATGAATGATGAACTTAAATCGTTCATTAACCATATCATCCCTCCATCGAAAATATTTACACTTTTGTGATTCATAGTATGGACAAGATCAAAATCTTCTACCCAGATTATTATCAGACCAAGAAGTTTTCAAAGGGAGCAACAAACCGTGAAAGCATTGCACTTCTTCATTCAACTTTGGATCATCTTTATCAAAACAAATGCTATTCAAATCCAATTTTACATCTTCCATGGATAACCCTAACAATTTTTTTTTAGAAATCTGAGAAAAGAAATTAGAAGCCTTAAATAACAATAGAACAAATAAGACCAACAAAGAAAAAAATCTGAAATTAAAGAATATAATTTGTTTAATACAAAGCTTACTTGTTAAGCCCTTCAATGGTGGTTTTCAGATTTGTATTCCAGCGAAAGAGAAAGGGTGTAAAATGAATTAGAATTAGAGGTAAAAAGAAACAGATATAGTTTAATCACTGTATTGATATGTGACATTTATTGATTGGGCATAAAAAAAATTATTGTGTTCCCTATGCGCCTGTGCGTCGTGCTTTCACGCACTTGACCACCTGGGCAAATATATATATATATTTAAAATACGGTATTAAATAGTCTAGGGGGTAATAGGTCCTCCGTAAAGTTTGGTATCGTAACAACAATTTCGGCTAAAGTTGAAGTATTTTTCAGACCCTTTTCCCCTAGATTTATATTATAAATAGTTATAGGTATTTTCGAGTATTAATTTGACAATTTCAGTAGCCACTATTCCTAGGATCAACTTGTGTGTTAAACTTAACCTTTAGAAGGCTAATTATCTTGTGACTTGTGAGGCTCATTCAAGTAGGGGCATTCGTGGTTAAGTTTGGATCAGTTATTGATTAAACTAAAAATAAAATCAATCTAGTAAGTTTTTAAATTTCTAAAACCAAATCAAACAAAATGAAAAAAAATTACCGTCGGTTTGGTTCGATTTTTCTATTTTTTTAAATTTGAAAGTAATATTTTTTTTGAGGACATACGTATCTTGATAGACACAGTCACCTAGTATATGAGCAATCCACATTAAATCTACCAAGAGTAGGGGTGTGCGAAAGTCGAACCGACCAATAAATCGAACCAAAAAAAGTGTTATTGATTTATTGTTATTGGGTTATTGGGTTAACGATTTTGTAATGGTTTTATAAAAAAAAATTATTGAGTTATTGGTTTGGTATTGGTTTTCACTATTGGGTTATTGGGTAAGCCAATAAACAATTAAGACTATACTAATTTACAACTTTTACCTATACATAAGTATTAAATATTTATCTCAACATCTTACTAGTTATGTCTTTGTGATTTAGCCTTCAAAATATACTTCAATGTGACTTTGAGTTCACAACTTTACATTATACAAATCGTCAAAACCTAAGGTAAGAACCCTATTCCTCTTAATTTCTCTTTGTGTTACACAGGTATAGTTCTTTTCATATTTGTTATTATTGTTTCTATTTTATGAGCATTTGTAAAGTTACATTATTGTCTTGTCATGTTAAATTTATTAGAGAAGTCATATATTTATTTTCTAAGCATTTTTCTTATTGGTTAAACCAAAAACCAAACTGTTAAGGACCAAAACCGATAAAAAATATCTTATTATTTTGGTTATTGATTTAGTGTATTTAAAAACTGAAAACTGATAAATCGAACCGATAATACATAAAACTGAATCGATCGATGCACACCCCTAACTGTGGGTTCAATTAAGCAATTAAGCAATAATAGAGTTATTATTACACGAACAAAGTGATTCAATTAATAGAAAGTGTGACTATCTTATGTGAGGTAGGATAGGTAAAGACTAATGTAATGGATTTTGAGGGACTTGGATTTAGGGTTGTAATAGTTGGGCTAAAATTTAAAGTGTTGGGCTTGAGAAAATGGTAAACTTAAAGAGTTAAGTTAATTAAAATTTAACAAAATATTTGTATTTAATTTATGAAAATATATAAATAATTATAAAATTTGTATATCTAATTTCTCGGTCCGGTTTGGTTATTTTTGTGGTTTGTATTTAGTAAAACCAAAACCAAACCAAATATTATCGGTTTTCAAAATTTAAAATCAAACCTAACCAAATCAAACCAAACCAAATATCATTTTTTTTAAAATTTGGTTCGGATTATAATTCGAATTGACTTTTTAACCATAACCATGAATAGCTCTACGTTCAAGTATGCGGAAAGTTCTAATTAAATCGGAGGTAAAGTTTATACTTCATTAAATTTTATTATAAATTAATTAAGTAATTTTATCTAATAAAATTTCTTTTCGATAGTTTAAAATTTAACAACTTATGAAGTTGAATTGTTTTAAAAAACTTACAAACTTTTAGAATTAGTTCATTATAAAAAACGAAAAAGAAGTATACTTGAGTATCAACCTAGAATTCAACCAAACCACACTAAGAAGTAACCAAGAACCATACTCATGAAGAAAATTACGTAGAAGAGAATAATCTGAACCATGTCTCCCCATGATATTTTATGTTGTAGATTTCCCAGAACTCCTAGCAAAGAGAAAAGAAATTTAGTGAAGAAATCAAGTACACTTATGGGAATGTTAATTCAAGACGTCCTTTTGGTTATATACTGTGCCTTCATTCTTCATTGGAATTATTCCACAGGTTCCTAATGATCATTTATATTCCTCCTCTTCTAATTCCAATACAATTTTTTCAACGAAGTCTTAACTTATATGATTCGACAGTGTAAAAACTTTAAAAGTATATTTTAATATCATTATAACAAAAGAGACATTTAGCAGTAATTGAGTTAATCTCATTAATTCTGGAGTCGCTAAAGCCTTTAACAATATTTATATAGGATGTTGGTTATAAATACTCATTTTTATTATTGACGTTAAATATAATATACTGGGAATTATATTATATTGACGCTAAATCTGAGATTTGAGAAGTCAAGAGTAAATATATTACTCCATCGTCCATCCGTTTAAAAAAGAATAACCTAATTTGACTTGGAATGGAGTTTAAGAAAAGAAAGAAGAAATGTCAAATGTACCAAAATGTCCTTTAATCTTGTTGTCTTAAACATGTCACGTGAAAAGTTGAAGTTAAAGTGTTGCCAAAAAAGGAAATGGGTCATTCTTTTTGAAACAGATTAAAAAGGAAACTATGTCATTCTTTTTTAAATGGAGGAGGTAATATTTACCGTATAGACTACATGAATAGTTACCAACAATAGGAATTAGTCTAGAGTTCAACCAGTATTCATCGATCGTGTAAATTTTTTACGCTATCAGGTACTAACAACTTGCTAGGGTACTAAACAATTAATGTCAACATTTACTTAATTACACTATCAATGTATTTATGTTAAACTTATTTTAACCTAATAGTGTAAAATAAAAATGTGAACTTTCAATACTCATTTTTCAATTTTGTGTCTCCTACAATTCCATAACCTTAGTGATTTAATTCCTTGCAGTTGAAGCAACAATTGGAGTATGTTATGGCCGCGTAGGTACAAACCTTCCACCACCATCAGAAGCTATCAATGTCATAAAAGAAAATGACATTTCGAGAATTCGTCTATTCAATCCTCATCCAGAAGTATTACAACCATTTTCTGGAACTGGAATTGATCTTTTGATTGGAGTACCTAATGAAATCTTACCTACCCTAGCTAATAGTCCTGTGAAAACCTCCATAAAATGGCTACAATCAAATATTTTTGCCTATGTTTCTCCTAATCAAGTTAAATATTTAGTAGTTGGCAATGAAATATTCCTTAAAGATCCATTTTACTCCCCTTATATAGTTCCTTCAATTTCAAAACTTTATCATGCTCTTCAAACATTAGGCCTAGCTACAACCATTAAGGTTTCTTCTTCAGTTCTTCTCATGCATCTACCATACTTTCCAATTCATACCCTCCTTCATCTGGAACTTTTGAATCTAATGTCAAACAATTTCTTGTTCCTTTATTACAATTTCTACGTGACACAAGATCGCCATTAATGGTGAATGTTTACCCCTTTTTCACTTACATTAACAATCCAAAGTATGTTTCATTGGACCATGCACTATTAAATAGGTCATCATACATGTGGAATATGACAAGAATTGGCTTATGACAACATGTTTGATGCTTCCATTGATGCATTTGTTTATGCCATGGAGAAGGAAGGATTTAACGATATTCTTGTGATGGTCACAGAGACAGGATGGCCAACTTCTGGAACTGATGGCGCGAGCATTGACAATGCCTTTACTTATAATGAAAATATTGTGAGAAGAGCTTTGAACAATGTTGGCACGCCTAAGAGGCCTGGAGTTGGCTTGGACATTTTTTTGTTTGATATGTTTGATGAGAATGGAAAAAGTGGGGAGGAGTTTGAGAGACACTTTGGTATTTTTGGAGACAATGGAATTAAAGCTTATGACATTAGGTTCAACTAGAGTAAGATAAATAATGTAAAAAAATAAAAAATGGAGTGGAATTGTCTCAGTGATTCTCTAGTTCTGAGTAAATTAATATTTTTGAGGTGTGGTTATTATTAGAACGTAATTACTGTTATTGCACTTCACATGTTGTTACTGTTTACTGTTTTACGACATAGGTTGTTAGATATGTATGCACCACTTTAAGAGTTTATTCTCTTATTTTCCTAATTTATTGGTTTAGTTTCCATGGTAGGAATTTATATATTAGTTCTTTATCGAATAATAAAACAGTCTTTTGTTTCATCTTGCTCTATTACTTATATGGTATCATAGCTCACATCTAAATTCTCAGGGATTCTTTTTCACGCTTTGACTACCATCACAAACTCACTCTTAACATGCTTGAGAACGTAAGGAATGTAGAATCTACTGGCAGCAACCCTAACAGTTGTTGTTTCCATGCTTATTTGTGGGCACAATTTGTTCGGACATCTTGACAATTCTTCTCCCGCTCCTTCATCAACTATCACAAAAATAGTAAAGAAGTGGCAAAGCTAGCTTACAACACTTGGTTCCGCCAGGATCAATTGATCCAGAATGCAATAATGGCTTCTGTCGATCTGACAATTGCTTCAACCGTGGTTGTTGCCTCCACTCCTAATTGCTTGGGACTCCTTGCACCTGATTTATGCCAACAAGTCCCAAACGTGAATTTTCAGCCTTCATGATTAGTTCACACGACTATCAAAGGATTCTCGTCCAGTCATCAATTATCTCCATTAAGTATGCTCTATCTACAATGAGCTCGCCACTGCCGGTGCTACAATTACCAACAATCAGTTGGTAGTGAAAGTACTGAGTGATCATGGGTTAAATTTTTGTGAAATTTCCGTTGCAAGAGATTCCATCATCTCATCTGAAGAATTGTATGCGAAACTAATTGATTATGACCTCTTCCTCAAACATGAGGAATTGAAGAAAGAAACTCCTGCAATAATTGTTGCAATGGCCACTCACGACAAATCCCCCAATTCAAACTCATTGATTCTTTCTCTTTAATTCACCCAATGTTTATTTCCTTGAGATTTATCACGAAATTAATATCATTCATTCCTTGATTTCAACACACTTGTCTTTATTCATTTTAAGAGTTTGCCCCGAATTTAACTGCTTGTGACAGTGTACCTTTGGATCATGTTGACTGACGTGTTTCATCTTTCTTTGTTAATCATCAAAACTGCATAAATCCCAACAATATATACCAGGACTATTATTGTTAATAATCCAAAGCAATTAATTTGTTGCAGAAATTGATTTGAAAAAGAAAAGAGAAAGCAATAAAAGGCTGTCAATGTCCACTCGTATCGCAAAATTTATGTACATTTTCAGATTATTTACTTGAGGTCGCTGTATGAACATATAAATTTTAAATTTTGAATTTCCCTTTGAAGCAGAGAACGGAAAAAAATCGACACGATTAATTTCTTCTGACGACCATTTTCATGTTGTTTAAAAATCATAGTAGGAAATGAGTCATTAATGACAAATTGTCAACCTTAATTTGATGTTCCCTATACAGTGCTTTATCATATGATAATAATAGAATTTATTCTTCCCTCAAGATTTCCATATCTCCCAACAAACAATAACATGAATTGATTGCAGAAGAAGTTTCTGAACTCTGTTGTAAGACTTCATAGCCCACCAATTTTGCAAGGATGGTTTTAGAAATTATGTAATGCAAGTTATTTTTAATGTAACAAATCAAACCGTTGTGGCTGGAAGGTGGTGCTCACACGACATGTGATCCACAAAACTTTTTTTGTCCTGTCATTTTTATATATTGTTTTTCTTTCATCTTTTCACGATTTTTCATCTACCCCTACTTCTCCAAAGCTACTATGCACTCTTTATGCCACATTAGGACTCGGGGCATGGTGTTTATATCAATTTGAGCTAGTATGTGAGGATCGTCATAGGACCCCAAATTTAAGTTTGGGAGGGAAAATATGTATTATCCCATCATTTAATTAAAGATGGAACACATTCTGAAATCCATCAAGACAACTTCGATACAATATTAATCCCTTAAAAACACATAATTTTATATAAACAACTACTTAAAAAGGCTTATGAAAGCTAGAATAGTTTGTATAGCTGTGCATAAAGAGGAGTATTATGGCTGCCACAGTTGAAATTCCTGCCCAAGGACTATTGAAGTAATTGTGCCTCAAATTTGCCTTCATTCTGTTCCATAGTTGTTCACAA
Source organism: Solanum verrucosum (assembly GCF_900185275.1). NCBI lineage: Eukaryota > Viridiplantae > Streptophyta > Magnoliopsida > Solanales > Solanaceae > Solanum > Solanum verrucosum. Next base: position 462,113 of record NW_026020273.1, read on the forward strand.
TGTTGAATTACTTTTCTGCATTCTTCTTTGTAATAGAAATCACTTGAGACATTGACCCCTTGCCCAATTTTATTAAAGATGCTAGCTAATTCATTGTCCTCTCCTAGATTATTGCTTATGATTCCTTTTCGACGAAGTACATTCACATCTTTGTCTTAGTCGATAAGATAATCCATGAACACTGCAAAATCACTGAAATGTTTAGGAAGTACATCACATGTTTGTTGCTCGTAGGCAATGAGATTTCTCAGGAGGGTCTCTGTTACATCATCAACTTCAAAACAAGGCATTCGCATCCGTCCATTCTCAAATTTGATATCAAACAAAGTTGTCCTATCTTCAAGGTCACTATAAGTATTTCCAACTTTTGAAAATCTAACTCCTGCTTCGCAAAGCTCTGTTACGTTAGGCATATTGGCATGCCATGTTTGGTAGTCTTGATCTTTTGATATAATCTTCAAACTTAAGTCTTGAACATGCCATAAAGAATTATAGTATGAAGGATGAGACGACATGTGTACGAGTTGAAGCAAATGTTTGATGCATTTGACATCACCTTCCCTCTCAAGATAGGATGCATGAGCCATCTTTGGTAATATAGAAAAAAAAGTCTCCTTTACTAGTTTTGTGATTGGTACTTCATCAACTTCCTTTGTCATGTATTGAAGCTTGGTTAGCACAAAGAAAGGAAGTTGGTTTTCTAGTAACAACAAGTCTCGAAGTACAAGGTTTATCATACAATTTGTGCTTATTATTTTGTCTTCTCTATTAGGCTTCATTCCACTACACTCTCGAATAAACTCAACCACGAAACATCCATCTAGTAAAAGTATTTCTGAAAATTTGTCAACGATATCATTGTCCAAGTTCTCTATATCATCGTAACACTTTAGTGCTATGCCTTTAAGTTTCTCAATTTCAGTAATGCAATGTTCCACATCAAGCCCCCTTTTACGCTGGAGAAATCGTCGTAGGTACATCAATTTGTACTTTTCCATTGAACCAAGTTGTGGATTCTTTTTATGGTAAGGACCAATGGAGATCAACATTGGTGTATAAGCATCTGGATTTGATTTTCGTAGCCCTACGTTTACTTTGAATATGGCAATGAATTTTTTAGATGTATATTTGTCCAAATCCTTCAATTTTTCATCAATGATATGATTTGCAGATTTATTGGTATATTGACCATTTATTTTTCCTGCTTCTTCTATCTGTAATGAGTAGAACATAATCATTATTTTTGCAACATTATGGAGATATTTACAAAAAGGATTATGGAGAAGAGTGAGTTCTTTTTGTATTTTCAATCTTTGAAATTCTATACATAGGGATAAGGAAGAAAATAGAATGAGAAAGGGTATTATTGTAAATTACAAAATATATAATAGTTACCAACCAATAAAAGGGATTACTATTACTTTTGGCAATTGCTAAAAGAAAAAAAAAATTGAGATCCCTTAAGTTGTGAATATATGAAAATTATTTTGGTTTACCTTGTTCCATTTTATACAATGATATGATACAATAAAATTAAATTTTTAGTATTCTAATTAAATTTTGAAACACTTTCAATCTTGCATTTTATACAAAAAGAAAAAAAAAAGTAATGCATATATGTTTGACTTTTAGAGAGAGACATTATCTTTTTTTGTTTGATGAAGAAGTGGACATTGATCATCTATTGGGGTAATCTCAATAGAGTGTGACATCCCTCTTTGACAACTTTCCTTTCTTGATGTATGGTTCCTACAAAAGAAAGATATCAGGATAATAAAAATATTTTTTACTAAAAAATGTTTAGTGGTCATTTCTATAAATATTTTAACTGAATAAGTAAGAAATAAAATTGTAATGTTTTCATATGAAAAAAAATTAGAGTGTTTCTCATTATTTCAGTGAGATTTTACTTTCCATCGTTCATTCTTTTTCAGTGAACTAGTTCAATAAAAAATGAGTGATTTTTTTTCTTCATAGCACAAATTACTCATTGATCCACTATAGAAAAAAACTTTATTTTTAATAGTGTATGAGTTGAAAATAGTATAGTATCAAAATGGTATAATATTAAAATATTTAAAATTGTAATATGGTAACCATGGAAGATTGTTATGATTGAGTGGTTAATATTCTTTTATTCATGCTAAAATTCGCACGGTTAAGTTGGGTGAATGAAGTTACCTTTAGTAAAGAGAGCACTTCACCTTTCAATATGAAGCTTTCTAGCACGATTTTGAAATAATCAATCTCCAAAGTAAATATTCAACACCAAATATAAAATAGAAGATAAAAACTAATATCAAGTAAGAATCTCAAGACTCAAATAAAAGTATGAGTTATTTTGCATAGATAATTATTTTGTAATGTTTAGCATAAAATGAGATGGTGCAGAAAGTTACCTCTTTGGTTAGGCTGTGTTTTTTCTTATGTTGGTCACTTCTACTCTTTGCTTCTCCTGGATTTATAAAGGGGAAAAAGGGTGTGTTTGGTATGGATGAAAATATTTTTCAAAAAAAATTTTAATTTTTTTTTTATATTTGATTGGTCAAAATTTATAAAAATAATTTTATCTTAAAGTTTAAGTTTCTTAATAATTAGGAAATTATCTTTCCGAGTGAAAATATAGAAAACAAGTTTTATAAGTGACATTCTACATTAATTATTTTCTTTCTCACCTTTCAATGCACCTAATCCTCATCCCATATACTCCACCCCTACCACTCTATAAGTAATAGAGTCGAGATTTTCACTAAAATATTCACAATATGAAGAAGTAAACATAGAAAAAAAATCGAAGGGAATTTTTATCTATTATATATACACAAAAACTAATTTCAATAATGTATAAATAGTATATTTTTTCTCCAAAAAAGTGATGCCGAACTCCACCCTTGCACCCAACAACCAACTCTCACCCTATTTCCTATAATATTTATTTTAACTCTACATAAAATTCTTTAAGATAATATTTTCTACTTATAAATCAATTTATTTTTTATATTAAATAATTTTTGATGAAAATATATCGACACACCCAAGATCAATAATTGAAACCAGTATCTTGATACGTGGCCTTGTTTTGGCCTTTCAACTCAAAATACTGTTGGCAATGAGAAGTCGTTGACTCTAAGTCAATGATTCATTCTTTCCCTCAATTATTTTGCAAGCTCGGCGTGATTAGAGATATTGACTTATTTGTGGTTCTTATCTATTTACTAGTATAAAAGGTGTCCGTGCTAGCACGGGCTTAATATCTTAATATTTTTAATTTTAATTTATATGATGTAGGTAGAATTTTAAAAGTTAATTAAATTTTGATATGATTTTTAGATATTTAAGTTGTTAATTACTTTTTGTTTGTGCAAATTTATTGTGAAGAGTTTCATTAAGATGTTCATAATTAATGTATTTTTTGTCATCGATCGATGATTTTTCACTCAAAGTAGTTATAAGATATAAACAAATATTACCGACGTTCGAAATAATTAAAGTCATAGCTAAAACGAATTCCATAAAGCAATAACTAAAGAATATGAATTTAAAACTAAAAGTCATAGCTAAAACGGATTTCATAATTTCGAAAAAGTTATACACTAATTAAATTAAAGTAGAAAAAAATAAGTAATTTTTTTTGAAATATTTTTTCGAAACACGCTGAAGCATGCATGTCTTCTTGAACTTAAAACTAAAATTCATAGCTAAAACAGATTCCATAATTTCGGAAAAATTATACACTAATTAAATTAAAGTAGAACAAAAGAAATAAATTTTTAAGTTTTTTTAAAAAAAACACGTTGAAGCAGACACATCGACGGATAGGAAAAAATTATACACTAATTAAAATAAAGTAGAACAAAAGAAATAAATGCGAAAAAATTATACGCTAATTAAATTAAAGTAGAACAAAAGAAATAAATTTTTAAGTTCTTTTTAAAGAACACACTGAAGCAGATGCGAAAAAATTATACGCTAATTAAATTAAAGTAGAACAAAAAATATATTATTTTTTAAGTTTTTTTAAAGAACACGTTGAAACAGGCACGTCGACGCAACACAAACGGTCTCTTATATAATAAGAGAATATATATTTCTTCTGACCTAATTCTTGGTAACAAATTTTAATATAAACTTTTGTTAAAATTTTGTATTTATATTAAAAACAATTACAAAAATATATATAATAATATATCTAGAACTTAGTAAGTACTCCCTTTGTCCTAATTTATGTCATACTTTTCATTTTTCGAGAGTCAAACAATTTAAGTTTGACGGAAAATTTGCGCGTGGAATCTTCAATTTTTTCGAAATGAAATTTATATATTTGTAAACTATGTAAAAAGTACTATAAGTCATAATAATTGACAATTCAAAATAATTATAAGATATATGAAAAATTTACGATCAAAGATAAATTTGTTTAAATTTCGAAATTCGAAAAGTGCCCCATAAATTGAGACGAAGGGAGTAATATTTTTTAAATCTAGAATTCATAAATTAAAATTTTGGGCATGTTTGATTCGAACTAACTTTAATCTCATTTATCCATTATTTGTCAATGCCATATACCAAACAATTTAAAAATTATTCATAAATCAACTTTCTTAATTGGTGTGTGGGTAGATAGAATTGGAGGATCCGTCAATTTCTTATTTATTTTCCCATTTTTTGTTTCTTTTTATTTTTGCTTTATGTTGAATTTTTATAAATTAATAAAATATATTCACAAAGATCTACTTAGTGGTATTTAAAAAAGGAAGAAGCTCAAACGATAATATAATTATTGTTGCTCGTAATATTTCTTATTGGTATTAAAACTTTCAATACCCAACGAAAATCATCTCATTAAACTCTAGTAGAATCATTTTTTTTAATTATCAAAATAAGCTATTATTAAAATCAATTCACCAAAATAATACATTATTTTTTAAAAATTTACAAACTAGTATAAACGTATTTTTTTTTCAATAACGTTTTAGGCTATATTTTATTCAAAAAAATTCAATGACAAAATAAATAAAGGTCTAATGGAGTAAAAAAAACATAAAATGTTACAGTCAATAACATTTTATAATTCGTTATTCTGATTATAATTCGTTACTATGATGCACGTTTGTACCAGTTTTGTAAAAAAAAAAAAAGGTATTATTTTGATGAATATTTGATTTTAGTAATGGCTTATTTTGGTAAAGAAATCCTAGAATCAAAGAAGGGAAATTAACCTCTTAAAGCTGATGATAATTTTTCACCAAACGTTGTTGTTGTCCTCCCCCTTGAGGTCTTGACAGTAAAGCTTTCAGACTTTTAGTATTTAATTGCAGACTTAAGCATAATAGTATTGTTAGCTATGACTTGATTTTTATTTGAATTAAAACAACTTAGTAAATTAGTCTGTTAGATAGCGTTCCCTTGATACATAGTTAGAGTTGGGTGTCAATAGCGTCCTATGGTAGGACGCGAGACCCATCTCCCGACTCCGACTTTCGATCCTTATTTGGGATTGGGGATTTGTACCTAACTCCTGATCACGACTCGAGACTCAGCTCTAACTTCTGACCTGAGACCTAACTCCCAACTCCCGACCTAAATCTCGACTTGAGACCCAACTCTTCTCCCCGACCTGAGACCTGACTTTCGCCCAGACTCCAACTCCCAACCCCGATTCCAACTTGGGATCTGACTCTCGATCCTGAACCAAGATCCAGAACCCGACTATTGATCTTGATGTGGGTTCGGGTCCCAATTCCTGACAAGTGGGGTAGGTAGGGAGATTGAGGATGCATTGGTGTGTTTTTATTGATCTAGAAATTGTTTTGCCTCAATTTTTAAGGAACTTTTTTCCTTCTATTTAAAAATGTGAGTTCGTATATGGATATATACCCATATTTGTTCATAGTTTTATGGGTTAAAAATAGATTGAAACTCATATTTACTCAACTGAAATACAAGTGACCCAACTTCGTTAAAATTAAAAAATTAATTAAATGAGTTGATTTTATAAATATGGACTGAAATAGCTAGCTCTAGTCCTACCTCATGATGGAGGTGTGACACAATATTAAGCTCATAAACACATAAATTGCATGATGAGGAAACATTCGATTAGTTAACATTGGTGTTACGTAATTACAACAAAGATTACTTGTTACTTAACATCTCTATGTGAAATGCGCATAATGCGAGAATAAGGGTATAGTTGTTTTACATTTTAAAAAAGAAAACGATGGGTTTTAAGAGTCGCCACTTAATTTTTAAAGAAAAATTAAGAAAACTATTTTTCAAAAGATTAAAAACAGAAAATCTAATGAAAATCTTTAAAGGGGGTTCGGGATTCATATTAACTTTTTAGGAAGGTTTTGAAAGCACCTAAAACGTCCGCTTACTTGCGGTTATCCGAAAATTAAAATATTTAGCTAACAATAGGCACGCTTGACTAGTTATGGAATAAACGAATTTTATAGCTTAAAATCATTTAGAGAGGAAAGGAAATATATTATCTAAAATGTCTAAGTAGAGAAAAGCTTTTAAAATTTTTAGAAATCAATTTGGAAAGACAAGTATACTTAGTTATTTTAAGATAAAGTACTATAAGTTAACTAACTCAAAATGGGTGTCCTTTGGGAATTATGAGTTAAGAACCTTAGAATTAATTAGCAAATAAGCATATACTAACAATAAAATTAACATAAAATATATAATAAGGAGAGAGGGAGATTTGGGCCCAAGTCTGGTTTCTATTCGCCTGGGCCAGTACTTAGACCTAAATTTTGCTTTGGACCTTTGGCTCATATGTACCTGTCTTAAACTAGGATAAATTACTTAACTATACTCCTTTACTTACCTTAATATCCATTTATCCCTACTTATTTCAAAATTTTCAAAAATCCCTTATTTACCTATGTATCCCGCAAGTATCCCGTGCACAACACTATGTATCCCGTGCACAACCCTATGTATCCCACTATGTGGAATGAATCAAATCTAATGTATCCCGTGCACAACGCTATGTATCCCGCTATGTGGAATGTATCAAACCTAATGTATCCTGTGCACAACGCTATGTATCCCGCAAACATCATTTTTAAGGGATTTTTGGTAAATAGAAACCTAGAAGGGATAGGATGTTATTTAGTACTTATAATATGTGGTTCCTATAATTTATACCTTAAACTATCATAAGAAATTAACTTTCTTTTGGACTTTTAGCCCAACTTCCACCTGTCCTAACACTATCAAAATAATTTCTAAAATATATGGGTTTTGGCCCAATTAAACAAAATACAAAGCTGGAAATTTTTGGTGCTTTTGGCCCTATTTTTGCTGATGTATACAACGTATACAGCCATCATATATCGCTGTATACTTCTTGTATATCTTGTTAATTCAACGTATACAACATGTATACCGGCCGTATCTCGGCCTCTCTTCCACCTGTAGTTCAACTTACTTTTCAACTTTGTTGGATCGAGGAGGTAGAATCGAACTTAAACTCGAGGATATGCAAACGGGAGAGTCCAAAATGGACTCGGATGGAGAGAGATCATGCACAAGATGAAATAAAAATAATTAGCAATTGATCAATGAACAAGATCTACGACAGTAACTGCATTATGCAAAAATATCAACTTGTTAAAGGGTTATAAGTGTATTAATACATGGATTGTGCTTGAATGACCAACAACTTAATCTAATAGATTAACAAGTCGACAAGGAGAGAAGTCAACAAATAGAACTAAAATTGAACTAAACTTCAAATTTAGGTAGCAAAGTGGTATGAAATGGTAATTGGCATTATCACATCAATTAACATGCATTAATAAAAAGAAAATTATACATACTATGTTGCACATTAAGCTTCTACCGAGACCAAAGATAAGCATGCACCCATATATATAAATTTGGTCATCTAAACAAGAAAAAATAAATCAACAGTCTTTAAATAAATACAAAAAAAAACAATATGGCTAGCAAACAATTATCTGAAGCATGAATCCCACATAAATGACTTGAAACTATCTAGTTCTCAAACAGAATAGTTAAGCCATTAATATTGATAAAGAGTTTGAAACAGTGTATTAAAACAAAAGAGAAATGACTACAATTACACCTATATCACCACACACAGTGAAGGAGTCGAACTTTACAGCCAAGCAGAGTTTAAGACAAGAATCGCGATTATACAAATCTAATAGAAAACAAACCAAACTCTGAATGCTAACGCGACAAGCTCTATATAAAATTAATACGGAGCATTGAAAGAATTTAAGAAGAGTCAGGTAGAACATTAAGAAATAAGGTAATCATTAACACACGGTAACAACACAAGTAGGAACTTAATAAAGAGAAAGGAATTACCTTTTTCGGAGCAGCGAGACCAGGAGGACGAGCTTGAAACGAGCGCTATTGTCACGACCCAAGATCACCCCCTAGTCGTAACCGGCGTACTCGACCTCGAAGAGGTCTAATACAAGCCTCTTAGCATTCATTCATCGCATAGACACTAAAACCATAAGGAATTAAAAACTTTCTTTACCAAGAAAACATTTCATAAAAAAGAAACAATAGCAAGCGGAAGACTTTCTAGAATTTATACATGATGTCTCAAAACCATCTAATACTTTAGAGTACAAAATTCGGGACCAATCCCATAGACAACTTAAACAATACTAAAAAGACATGAAAGAACATATAGGGTATTGTCCTTGAATATATGAGGACTCACCAAGTTTTCATCTTCAACACTTAGAAACCTATCAAATAGCCATGACATGTCATCATCTCCAAATCCCTACACTTTAGTCCAAAAGGGGAAAGAAAGGGGTTAGCACAATTAAGTACTAAGTATGGAGACCATGCAAAAACATGCAAAAAAGGACATTTTCAAGGAAGTAAATGCTTTCATATCATTTGATAAAACCTTTCATTTACAAGTATAAGAGACATAATACAAGTCAACATTAACATATAAGACCATAGCCAACCATACATATACTCAACATATGTCCATATACAACCCATGCTTAACTTTAAAAGAACACATGTCATTTCATTACCATAGGACCTCTACCTAATATAATCCTAAGACACACTTGAGTGAGACAAGAAGTGATCGCCCATACAACCTCTTCAAGCACACTTAAGTGTTCCCCAAGATTACCTTAGATAAAGACATTTCCTTTACAACATAACATCAATAGACCAACATTCTTTAAGAAACCATTTGGAGACATTCAAGCACATAAGGGGACTTTCACATAATAGTCGATAGACTTAGGGAACTCACTTTAGTATCTTCAAAGCCTACTCGTGCCATGTGTAGATAGCATCCCATACTACTACCTACACGTTGTAGAACCTATCCAATAACTAGAGTGCACATCCCATATGATGGGAATAGGCATTAACCGACATAGACCATGCGAGCTAGACATGGAATCCGGTGTCATAAAACCCTACACCGTGGAAGGTGTTCTACTTGCCAAGGGTAGAACTAGGACACATCCCATGTAGGCACATGGTTTAGGGGATATCCAAAGATGTTCATTGTACTCTTGCCTCATACTCGGGAGAGCTACCATCTTAACCATATCCATTCGGTGCTTAGCCTTAGTTCCCATAAAGTAATTTCATTCACATGTATGTGCTAGAGAGGGCACCATCATTAGGTCTACCGACCCATAGCACATCTACCAAGAAGGGCACCACAAGGATCTACCGATCAAGGTTCATTAAGGATAGCTCATTAAATCCCCCTGAAAGGGTGCCTTAGGCCTACCGATTTTTTTCATTAAGGGTGCCTTAAGCCTACCGGTCCAAGGTTCATCATTTCACACATGAGAAGGGCTACCACCATTAGGTCTACCGATTTCATGGTTTTACATTTACTTAGGAAAGCTAGACTTATGAAAGGGAACCATTTCTTAGTTTTGCCGATTCAAGTCTTGGCCTAGAATTCCTCTTTTAGCATTTATAGAAAGGGCACCATTTCTTAGTTCTAGCCCACTTCACGCATTCATGCATTCAAGACTTTAAGTAACAAGGAGGGACACTTTAGTCTACCAACCAAGTCACAACATTTTCATTTAAGGATACTTTATAATCCAACATCATTTCATATATACATCATAGAAATCATACTTTAACTCACAATGCTATCCACTTTACATAGGATCATCACAAGATCACATAAAACTCATTCACATCATACCTTCACATATAGCTTCACATAAAACTCATTCACATCATACCTTCACATATAGCTTCACATAAAACTCATTCACATCATACCTTCACATATAGCTTCATATAAAACTCATTCACATCATACCTTCACATATAGCTTCACATAAAACTTTACATATAGCTTCATATAGGACTTTACATATAGCCTCATATGTGTATAATAATACAACAATATAATAACATTCACATAATGCCCTTCATGGCCTCAATTCACAATAATACAACAAATAACCACCTCCACCAAAGGTGGATCAAACCAACCAATAACAATTATATTAATACTAAGAGATCAAGCCATCTTACCACCCTTTTCAAAGGCCATAAGCCACAATACTCAATTCCATGCCAATTATACAATATTTATCAAGTTTGATCAACTTACCCTCTTTCCATGGCTATCTTCATCATCCTCATATTCCAACAATTAACAATACAATAACAATGATAATAACAACATTCAACTATACAAGCTAAGCTAAGCATAAGCCAATAATCAACATGAAGACCAATTCACAATTTTGTCCATTCAAGGCTAACATCCCACATCCTTCAATTCACTAACAATTCTTAACAATTCCACATAGATAAATACATATATGAACAGTCCACAACAATCTACACAATAATCGTCCATCAATTACACAAAATCAATACACCCACTTTAGGCCAAATTTAGAGAATTTGAGAAGACATGGGTTCATGGAAATTTCTTTCTAAAAACCATTAATAATCATTAATAACCATATAAATCATCATTTAAAACCTTTTTATGCAAGAACCCATGCTAGAATCGAAATAGGTTTTTGTGTGTATTTGAAAAACCTTGAAAACCTTTTGATTGGGTTCCTTGAAAGAAAGAATAATCAAGGATAAGGATCCCCATACCTCTAAGTTGAAAACCCACGAAAATTGAAGAAGAAGCACTCGAAATCTTCAATCCTAGCTCCAACTCCTCTTCTTCCTTGAGTTAGAGAGAAATATATGAAAGGAGATGGGTTTCTTTTTAATTCTAAGAGGAGTGGCTTAAATGAAAGGAATTAAGTCATAAAAAGGTCTTATAGTTGCTAGGAAAAGAATAAAATAACATAGGGTCAATTTTGGAAAAGGACTAAGGACCCATAAAGTCTTAACTTAAAAATTCTGCTCCTTCCCGTCTTAGTTCGCCCTTTTTTTTCAGCCTGACAGTGCTTCAATATTTCGGGCATAACTTTATACTCCAAGGTCGGAATTGGGCAAACTCGGTGGCGTTGGAAAGAGGACTCAAAGACCTTTAATTGGATAGGTAAAGGTCCACCTAATTCATTTTGAGCTAAAATATATGACCATTTAAAGTTGACCCTTACAACTCACTAGTTCAAATGACTAGTTTCCGGACGTCACGGTTATTTCTCATCATTACATCAAGTTCTCAACTCCAAACTCACATGTGAGGCTCTAGTTTCACTAGTTCATTTTTAGGGTCGTTACAACTATCACCACCACAATGAAACTCCAAAAGTCTCAATGAACGAGACCACGACAGTGAGATTGAACTAAACCTTCTATCTATTTCAAACGTATTTCGGATGTAATTTCTATAGCTATTTCTTGCTAGGTTGTTCTCTCTATATCAGTTGAAATTCCCAACCTTTTCTTCAACCTCTAACAATAAAGAAGAAAGAGGCTTAAATAGAGGAGAATAGGGCTGAAAAAGGGGGAAATTGGGTGGGTTTTTGGATGAATTCCCATTCGAATTTCAAATTCTCCTCTAAAGGATAAGGTTGCTGGAATTAGTACGATCTTGTACAATTCTTCAACCGAAAAATGAAGGGAGCCGTCTGATTTCTCGAGAAGGACGATCGAGCATTGAGATTGCAACATCTGGATTGCTTCGTACGGAGAGGAGAGGATGGGTTGTTGGTTCGGATTCTGATCCGCTGGGCTCGCGATTTCCTGGATTTTTTATCTCAAGGAAGAAAAACAGTATAGGGTCGGATCAGTCGGGTACTATTTTGGTATTGCTGTACATTTGGATCGTAGTATTGTAATGTTTCTTTTGATTTGGCTTGGGCCGGGTTGGTGGAGGAATTGGTGTTGGGTTGGCAATTGCTGAATGAAAGTTTAGGCCAAGTCTGCTGGTAATAATGGAATAAGAATTGGGTCCGAAAAGAACCAAGAATGTGGTCGATTTGAGTTAAGAAAATAACCACGTAAAATTGCAATTTCGATCAAATTGAGGCACTTGGTTGAAATTAGCCAAAATTAAAATAAGACGAATTAATGTAAATTAATTAATGAGCTTCTTAATTCTAACGAAATAAAATAATCAACTAAATTACGAACTAATTAACTCAAAAATATAAACTATTGAATAATTAAACTAATTAGCCAAATATTCAAATAAACAAAATCTTTTTGAGATGACTTTCGAATATTTATAAAATATACTATTTAAAAATTATAAAAATGATGAAATTAATTAAAAATAACTTGAAAAATATTTTGAACTTTATAAAAACTAATTATTTCAAATTGTTTGGAATTTAAGAAGCTCGATGATTAATTTTTATTGTGGAGGTCCAATAGTGAGTGTCAACAATTGTCCCTCGTTTGACTTGGATTGATGAAAGAAATCTGAGGCAAATAAAATTGACAAATCCAATTTTGACCGACCACATCTTCATCCTTTAGAAAAGATTTTTTGGTACGGACTTTAGGAATTATGGTTGAACCCCTGGTAATGGGTTTCTTACATATCTCCGGCTATATGAGAATTTATGCCACTTATATTTCAACAAACTTGATTTCACGCACGATTCTGAAAGAATTCAAAACGTATCCCGATATTAAATTATGAAGAAATCAGAATGCTCGAGACTAAGATTTGAGAGAGATTGTTGGAATACAGCCGAGTTTTCAACATTGAGCCCGCCTACATATCCTTTAACCCAAGGAATCAGGCTGTTTGTAGTTCGACTCGATCGGTTGAAAAAGAAATATATTATGCAAGATAACCTTTGGTCGGGAAGAGTGACAAAATAAGTCGAGTATGAAAAGGAGGCTTGTAACTTCTTAGCCATGAATGTGGCGTGCTTCACACCCATAAGTAAGAACTTACACGAACATAATTTCCAAAGCTCTTGGCGCATTATCACTCAGATTGGAAAGTTGTTTCCGGTGAAACACCAAATTCTTTTGGATGCGAAATTGAAATCGATAAAACCCAAAGAAAACACGCAGGCCTTTTGATAGGGGTGTGGTTTGATTGTGGTGGAAGTCGCTTCTCAGCTCGCGTCCTAAGAGTTTGGTTCTCCTCTCCGGACTATGTCCCCGTTCTCTGCTAAGAAAAAGTTCCACGTTGTACTGCATCCTTGTTGATGTCGTCCGCACCTCTGGTTTGATTTGAGAATTCATCCTCTTGGATGCTCTCGACAAAGACTGAAATAAACTTGTTAGTAGAAACTGTAACTGGAAAAATGGTAGCATCTCTTACGATGCTTTACAGTTATCTTCTTGCACATTTCAGTGGATACACCATCGTCTTGGTGTTTTAAAATCACTCTTGCTTTGAAAAATGTCATATAGGTATGTTCAGTATATATCTGCACACTCAAAGTAAACAATCAGTAGACATAGTGCCGCTTTAGCTAGTGGCTTGAATAAAAAAATAAAGAAAGATCATTCATATAATAAAAGAGTATATCTTAATGGATAAGCATAAACATCTTTTTAAACTAGATGAGAAAATAAATAAGTATTGAGAGTAAAAGATAATGGATACCGCCTTCGAACACCGTATGTCCATTAACTCATGATTTGCTGAGGATTTGGAGATGTCATTGCTTGTTATGTGCATGGCGAACTCCGATGATCTCTGCAACGAGCTAGATGGCTTGAAAATAATCCAACTGTAACGAGGTGGATGCTCGATAATAGTCCAATTGTAACGAGGTGGATGCTCGATAATATTCAGTGGATGCTCGATAATATTCCAACTATAACGAAGTGGATGACTTGATAATATTCCAACTATAACAAGATAGATGGCTCGATAATATTCCAACTATAACGAGGTGGATGAATCGATAATATTCCAACTGTAACGAGGTGGATGCTCGGTAATAGTCCAACTGTAATGAGGTGGATGCTCAGTAATAGTCCAATTATAACGAGGTGGATGACTTGATAATATTCCAGCTGTAACGAGGTGGAAGCTCGATAATATTCCAACTTTAACGAGGTGGATGACTCGATAATATTACAGTTGTAACGAGGTGGATGCTCGGTAATAGTCCAACTGTAACAAAATGGATGCTCGGTAATAGTTCAACTATAACGAAGTGGATGACTCGATAATATTCCAACTATAACGAGGTGGATGACTCGATAATATTCCAGCTGTAATGAGGTGGAAGCTTGGTAATAGTCCAACTGTAACGAGGTGGATGCTCGGTAATAGTTCAACTGTAACGAGGTGGATGGCTCGATAATATTCCAGTTGTAATGAGGTGAATGGCTCGATAATATTCCAACTTTAACGAGGTGGATGGATCGATAATATTCCAGTTGTAACGAAGTGGATGCTCGGTAATAGTCCAACTGTAACGAGGTGGACGCTCGGTAATAGTCCAACTGTAACGAGGTGGATGACTCGATAATATTCCAAATGTAACAAGATGGATGGCTCGATAATATTCCAACTGTAACGAGGTGGATGACTTGATAATATCTCATCTGTAACGAGGTGGATGCTCGATAATTATCCAACATAGTTCAAAATAGGAACCTGAAATGGACAAACAAATATACGAACCACTTATGGGGTGGATCGCCCAACAAAATTATATACTAAAATATTTGATCAGCTAATCAAAACATATAATCCACTTATGGGGTGGATACCTAACAAATTTTGAAATCTTGACCCTGACATTGTAAAGAAACACGTATGTCTAAATTGCTACGCGACAATCATACTAAAAAAAACTTTATCGACGCATATGCACGTCGCGACCATAACTCTCTCTTTAAAAAATAGAATTATCAAGCTGAATGACTTAATTCCTTCACATGAAGATTAAATTCACTCCCGTATTCTTTGACAAACTCAACAAAATTTGAGTTTGTTGCTGACATCTTCAATCGTTATCGATAACTTGTAACAATTTGATAACTCGACTGTCATGAGGATATTCCAATCTCCAACATCTTTTCTGATGTGATGGACTTGGTGATTTTCCCTTGCAATACTTCTAAGATAGTGTCACTTTTGATCATCTTCAAATTTGATGTCGATTTCACAGATGATCCTAACTTTACCAATACTATCACCTGCAAAGCTTGACACCAAACATTAGTATCAACGATGAAGTAAAGAATAAAATTAAAGATAAAGCGCTAGATTAAGTTATTTGGCTTATCAAGATCAGGTTGTGGTGAGCCTAATTGTGACTTTGATCATGACTCGTCACTAGCGATCCTCCAACAAGTTGTTTCTTAAAACTTTGAAAGAATCTATTAGCGTTTGTCTTCAATATTCCTGCAAAATAAAAAGAGACTGTTTATAAATCACTTGAGGCAACATAATGAAATAAGATAAAATGAGATGGAAAGTTTTCTAAGTTATGTTGATGAGGCCACGATGGGTGTAAATGACGCCTTTTGTCACACGTGACAGCTTTACATTGCCATTTTTGTGACTTCAATATTCCTGCATCCAAAGAATTTTTTTTTGTTTAAAAGACTGATTTGTGTTGGTCTTGTCTTCATGCAGTGGCTTATACGCTCGTCCGTCCTTTGTAAGATAGTCTTGATGGAATATTTGAGGACCCTTCTCAAAAATTCTATCCCAGTCTAAAATACGAAAAAATTCTTGTAACTTGCTTTGTTAATTCTGAGGCTGCTCATTCTGGAGTTTTGAGGTCCCTTTTCAAAATATTGTCCCAGTTTGCCTCAATAATAATAAGTATAAGTTTTTTAACAAATGACATATTTGTGGAATTTTTGAGATGATCTCAAAAATTCTGTCCCAGTTGCAAACTAGATTCTCTAGAAAATTTCACCTTAATTTTTTGAGATCCACTCAAAACTAACTCAGTTGCATTTTGATCTTTAGTCTTTGACTTGTTGAAGAAGCCCACCTTCAAATGAATTTTTGAGATCCTCTAAAAAATTATGTCCCAATTTCCATTAAAAGTGAGATGGAAATCTTACGGGGAATATGACTGAGTCGTTATGGCGCCTACGTATCCCATTGTTGCAGGAATCAGGTCAAAGTAGTTCCCTCTCTCAAGGATTAAGAAAAATAGGAAATTTTGATAAGGAAACGGCCGAGGCCGACATAGGACGCCTACGTATCTCATTCTAGAGAATTCAGATCAATGTAGTTTAAGTACAAAGAAAATATTGAAAGTTGAATAAAGGGGTAACCGAGGCCGACACAGGCCGCCTACGTATCTCATTCTTGAGAATTTAGGTCAGCGTAGTTCATTACAAGGAACATGCGATAAAATGTGAAGAAAAAGATTAAATATACATTTTCAAAAGAAAGATAATAATAACTTCATATGCAGAATTTTGGCCAATGCTGAGCATACTTCTTTTCGACTTTTGATGACGAATATCTTCAAATGACTCAGTTTAGAAAAGTCTTGCGCTCACTCTTAAGCATCTAATATGTTATCCTCTGAGGTGGTTTCCTCAATATTGATCAAATTGTTGTTGATCATGTTTTGAATCTTGTGCTTGAGGGTTGAACAATTTTTTGTGTCATGTCCAACAAACCCTGAATGACAAGCACATCTGTGGTCAGCCTTGTGAAATTTCCCTAAAGGATTGGGTGATCTTCCTTCTATAGGATGGAGCATACCCATTGCTTTCAACCTTTCATAAAGTTGAGTTTTAGATTTCCTTAGTGGTGTAAATACCTTAGTAGCCTTCCTAAAGTTTGGATGGGGAAATTTTTTCTGATTGACATTGTGGTTTTGATATTTTCTTTGTGAAGCCGAACACATATGGGTAGCCATGACAACATATACATCTTCGTCTTTTCCCTTTGGTATATTCATATCACTAATCCTGGTAGCTTTTCCATTGGCTTGCCATGCGGTAAGGTTTGTGACTTTTCCAGTCTTGAAACCATCTTCCAAAGCTTCTCCCACCTTGACGATCTCAACAAATTTTTTTCCCATCATACACAACATTCTTTCATAGTACTTAGGCTTTTGAGTTCAAATAAACATTTCAGTGATCTCATGTTCAGACATGGGAGGTTGAACTCTAGCAACCTTTTTTCTCTAACGAAGAGCGTACTCTCGATAGTTTTCTGTGGACTTCTGTTTGATTTTCTCCAAATAGTAGCGATCAAGGGCAACTTCTACATTATGTCCAAATCTTTCAGTGAAATCCTTTGCGAGTGCATTCCAGCTCATCCATTGTTTTAATTCTTGTAATGTAATCCACTCCAGAGCTTCTCCATTTAGACTTCGTCTGAAGAGACACATCAACAATGCTTCATTTTTTCCAACTCCCGCGAGTTGATCACAATAAACTTTCAGATGTGATAGAGGATTTTCAGTTCCTTTAAAAGTGACGAACTTTGGCACTTTGAACCCTCCCGGAAGGTCTAAATTCGGATGAATGCATAAATTTTCGTAGTACAACCCCATAACATCTGAAGAGTAATGAAGTTCTTTTATCGCTTCCGCTTCATGATCTTCTTAGTCATTTCCTCTTTGGTCCTCCACTCCTTCTCCTTCTCTTCGTAGTGGTCAAGCTTAGAATATGCAGTATAGTGAAGGTATGGTTCGGTGTGGACAGAAATATCAAAAGTTACTTTTGTAGGTAAGGATTGAGTGTTTGGTGGATTTTGAGTTCCTTGAGAAGGGGTCTGGTACATGAAAAGAGATGTTTGAGGATTGTTGACATTTAGGCTTTGAAAGGGAGGGAATGTTTGGCATGAAGTGATGGTGTGCTGAAGATTTGGAGTAGTTAAGCCGATGGTGGAGGGATTTGAGCAGGGTTGGAGGGTAGATTATTAAGGACATGTTCCGAGTTTGAATTCAGAGGAGGAAAATTGAGTGGAAGCCTTCCATCACCTAGAGTGTTGACATTGACAGCCGGAATTGGCAAATCTTGCTTTCTCTGGAGCTCAACCCTCATTTTAGCAATCTGTTGGATCAACTGTGAAACTCATTTTGTTCAACGGCAGGGGGCTGGACTATAGTAACTTCGGTCAGGCCAATATTCTCACTATTTTGAGTAATTTCTTTTTCCTTTCAACAAATTTCGATTGGGGAAGGAATCTTTGAGAACTTTGAATGGTCAACCAATTTCTCAACACAAATCAGTTTTGAGTACCTCACAAAGAAAAAATAACTCAAAAGGCAAATGTGTTAGTTTGTGTAGGTAATAACTAATACAAGATATCACACACAACATAATAAGCACACAAAAGTTGCTTTATGTGAAGATAAATTAGGCACAGATATATGAGATGACTAAATAGACAAAAAATTGTCTATTTAATTTTGAAGTTAGTGAATCAGGAATGTTGACTTGCATTGAGTCAAAATCCCTTTGTATCTTTCATCGTAGTACTTTTGATTTTCGAACGAGATGTAACTCTAGTTTCCTTGCAAGAGTTTGAAAAGACATAATTTCTCAACAATGGGGACCGAGCTTTGAAAGGTTGCCTACGTATCTCATGAGGGAGAATTCAGGTCCTACGTAGTTCGATCAACTTGAATCTCCTTTTGATTTTGAGATGAAGAATTGACCTTTTTTCTGAGATGAGAGAGTAATATTCAAAATAAAATTTAGGTTTTGTTGAGAAACTAAAGACTCGAGGAGTATTTAGACGTATTTTCAATAATGACATGTTATTTGTGCTTAGGGATTCTAGAAAATTTCCTAAAGAGTAGGCTAGAACATTTTCTAATAAAGCAACATATTCACACAAACAGTTATAACACATAAACAAAATTGGGCGTTCTAAACATATATGTGACCCTTTGTGCCAAGGGTAGGCCTAACGATTTGAAAGATGTATACATCATTTGAAACATCACATTTCCCCAAAATCCAAATTTATACAAGCTTTGCGAATAAAACTGAATAGGGATACATAATAGGGAAAATGGATACAATAATCAGTCCCATGCAGGGGTACAATCCTAAGTTATGCCTTCATGGAAAATCCATCTTTCTTGAACTTGTTGTCATCTCCGGGTGCCAATGCCTTTGGATCGATTAGTAGCTTATAAAGATCTTTCTTCGACTATAATAGGCTATAATCTACTCCTTACCCCAAAGGACAATGAGTTTTTAAAAAATGTATACATCTTTCAAATTTAACACATAAATATGAACGTCTATTTGGGCCGTAGGCCGTTTTGGACTCAAGGTGGTCTCTCTAATAGGCCCAACACACCTTGGGTATTGGGTCATCTTAGTTCAATGCACTAAAAGGGATTTGGTTTCGCTCTACGCTAGTTGACTAAGAGTTGGTTTTGAGACAAGACATGGTTAACCGAGTTGGACAAACTACGGGGTGAAGTATAATAAACAACGTTGGATGATCACAAGCCAACTATTCGTTTATCACTTCAAAAGAATTCGAAGGTACTTTTCTGAAGGACATCCGTGGAAAGCCACGTTACCACCTTTTTTTTCTAATGCAAACTATTTGCCATTTGGCGGAATCGATGCCATGATGTCACAGTTTATAATATACAAGAATTGAAACAATTAAGCAATTTAAACAAATAGCCAAATAAGTTAATTTTAAGGTTAGAACCTATTCAATTTCCCAGCAGAGTCGTATTATGTTTTATATTTTAAAAAAGAAAACGACGGGTTTTAAGAGTCGCTACTTAATTTTTCTATTTTTTCAAAAGATTAAAAACATAAAATCTAATGAAAATCTTTAAAGGGGGTTCGGGGTTCATATTAACGTTTTAGACAGGTTTTGAAAGAACCTAAAACGTTACTTGCGGTTATCTGACAATTAAAATATTTGGCTAACAATAGGCATGCTTGACTAAATACAGAATAAATGAATTTTATAACTTAAAATCATTTAGAGAGGAAAGGGAATATATTATCAAAAATGTCTAAGTAGAGAAAAGCTTCTAAAATTTTTAGAAATCAATTTGGAAAGGCAAATATACATAGTTATTTTAGGATAAAGTACTATAAGTTAACTAACTCAAAATGGGTGTCCTTTGAGGAATTATGAGTTAAGAACCTTAAAATTAATTAGTAAATATGCATATACTAACAATAAAATTAACACGAGATATATAATAAGGAGAGAGGGAGATTTGGGCCCAAGTCTGGTTTCTGTTCGCCTGGGCCAATACTTGGGCCTAATTTTTGCTTTGGACCTTTGGCCCATATGTACCTGTCTTAAACGATCATAAGCAATTAACTTTCTTTTGGACTTTTGGCCCAACTTTCACCTGCCCTAAAACTATAAAAATAATTTCTAAAATATATGGGTTTCGGCCCAATTAAACAAAATACAAAGCTGGAAATTTTTGGGGCTTTTGGCCCTATTTTTGCTGATGTATACAACGTATACAACCATCGTATATCGCTGTATACTTCTTGTATATCTGGCGAATTCAACATGTATACCGGCCGTATCTCGGCCTCTCTTCTACCTGTAGTTCAGCTTACTTTTCAACTTTGTTGGATCGAGGAGGTAGACTCAAACTTAAAACTCGAGGATATGCAAATGGGAGAGTCCAAAATGGACTCGGATGGAGAGAGTTCATGCACAAGAGGAAATAAAAATAATTAGCAATTGATCAATGAACAAGATCTATGACAGTAAGGACCCGTTTGGTAGGCGGTATTAGATAGAATAATCCATGAATTAAAATTTAGTCCATCTAATACATTGTTTGGTTACTTCATTTAATTTAATCCATGGATTGCTTATCCACCATATGTGGTCTTATCTTATCCCTAGAAAATGGAGGGATAATTAATCCAAGGTTTGTTAAACCTCTGATATGACCCGTAAATGACTAAACTAACCCCTTATTCCTTTTTCTAAATTTCTTTTGTAATTTAATTTCCTTTTTATTTATATTGAAATGGTTATAAATGTTCTTTTTTAATTCTCCAAATCCGTTTAGTGTAATTTAATGATTTCACTAATATTTTTTTCTCCATTTTATCTTGATTTTTATTTTATTCAAGATAGTTTGTCGATTACCCACTTGAACTATTGCTTTTTAATTAAAAAAAGAAAAAGCTTTAGGTATTGAACAATTTAAGTAGTCTTAAATCTATGTTAAGTTTAAGATTATATACTTAACCAACAAAAAATTAGAAATACGTTGTACCATCAATGATCTTCTTAGTGGTACATCACACCTTAAAATTAATAACAATTTTATGTATATATGTATTTGATTTAACTAATTAAATGGAATAGAAAATTCTTTAAAAAAAATTGTCTGGTCCGGTGTCTACTTTGACCCAATTACATGAAATAAATACTCATAATAACACAAGGGTATAATAGGAAAGAAATTTTTTGTAGAGTTTTAAATCAAACACAAAATTAAGTGGAAAGTAGTGAACCAAACACTTGACAACAAATAATCCCTGCACTACTAATCCCTGCATTACTAATCCCTACCTATTCCCTGCATTACTAATCCATGCATTATCAATGTTTGTACCAAACGACCCCTAACTGCATTATGCAAAAATATCAACTTATTAAAGGGTTATAACTGTATTAATACATGGATTATGCTTGAATGACCAACAACTTCACCTAATAGATTAACAAGTCGATAAGGAGAGAAGTCAACAAATAGAACTAAATTGAACTAAACTTCAAATTTAGGCCGCAAAGTGGTATGAAATGGTAATTGGCATTATCACATAAATTAACATGCATTAATAAAAAGAAAATTATACATACTATGCTGCACATTAAAGCTTCTAATGAGACCAAAGATAAGCATGCACCCATATATATAAATTTGGTCATCTAAACAAGAAAAAATAAATCAACAAAGTCTTTAAATAAATACAAAAAAAAAAACATAAATTGTGATTCAGCTAATTATGTACTAGTCTAATTAGTTAGTTAGTTAGTCTTGTCAAATTAATTAGTCAGGGTTGTTAGTATACTGTTAGTGTTATGTTAATATGTTAGTTCAATTGTTAATTAGATTTACTGTTCCTTCACTATATAAATATTCGCTCTTCTCATAATGAAAATCAGTTAAGAGATTTTCCCCAAATTGCTCTCTTCTTCTTCAGTCTCTCTCTCACGTATTGCATCCATGGATGGTGCTTAGCCATGGCTGTGTAGTATTATTGACATGGTATCAGAGCATGAGGTATTTCAATTCAGCGATTACTTCTGTGCATCGTCTTAGATCCTCACGTTCATAATATATTGCATTTTTTTTTACTGGTTCACGTTCCAGATTTGGTCCCAAATTGATCGAATTTTGGATCAATTTTTCTTCTTCTTCTTTTACTGGTTTGTTGCTGGGTCTTAGATCGACTTCGAATTTTATTGTGTGTTTTGATTTCTATTGAATTGTGTTGTAATGACGATTGCAAGTGGATCTCAATCAACTTAGAATTCTGTAAACAATAACAGTGTTGGTACTATCGACATTAGCTCTCCTATGTATAGGCATCCTTCAGATAATCCAGGTGCTTCGCTGGTACAAGTTCCCTTTGATGGAGTTGGTTATAGGTCATGGAGTGAGGTGTTCTTCGAGTTTTGTTAGTGAAAAATAAGCTGGGCTTTATCAATGGAGATTGCAAACAGCCTGATCCAGGAACATCACTCTTTCGCCAATGGGTGCGATGTGATGATATGGTTACTTCCTGGATTCTCAACTCTCTAGCTAGGGAAATCACAGACAGTGTGGAGTATGTCCCCAACTCATTCGAATTATGGAAGGAATTGGACGATCGATATGATCAAACAAATGGTGCTAAGTTGTATCAAGTTCAACGAGAAATCAATGAGTTATCATAAGGTACATTATATATCACCACTTACTATACTAGAATGAAGAGGCTATGGGAGGAATTGAGTACATTGCATGTTAAGACTCAATGTAGTTGCAATTGCATCTATGGAGCGACGAAAAGTATGTTCAAGGTCAAACAGGATAGGAGACTGATGCAGTTCCTTATGGGCTTAAATGAAGTCTACACTGTGGTTCGAGGTAACATTCTCATGATGAATCCATTGCCTTCCCTAGCACAAACCTTCTCTTTGCTAGTACAGGATGAGAAACAGATAGAAATTAAGCCAAGCTGCCAGTCGTTTATGGAATCTGCATCTCTCAATGCACGCAGTTCAGGGAAGAAGGTCATGGAGTCTGTTGCCTTTAATAGTTCAGCTGGTGCAAGCACTTCTAGATCTTCAAGGCCAAATTACTCTTCAGCAGAAAATAGCAAATTCAGGACCAACTATTCCCAACCCAGTTCCTATATTGGGAATAAGCCTTGTATGATATGTGATTACTGCAAAAGACCAAGACACACCAAGGACAAATGCTACAAATTGCATGGGTACCCATAAGCTTATAACTCAAACAACACTAATTAGAATGGATACAAAAATGGCAATCAAAATCTCAGGTTTAATAAAGGTGAAGGCC
Organism: Solanum verrucosum; assembly: GCF_900185275.1. NCBI lineage: Eukaryota > Viridiplantae > Streptophyta > Magnoliopsida > Solanales > Solanaceae > Solanum > Solanum verrucosum. The sequence continues at coordinate 485,986 of NW_026020273.1, forward strand.
TTGTTGTTGATGTCCATGGAAATGCAATGTCACCAGAAGATGAGGAACATAGGGGAACTCACAATGACACAGACCCTCAGCTAACAAGGGAGCAATATGCCTAATTTCTGGAGTTATTACAACAACTCCAAGTTCAGAAACATGGAGATACTGACAATCCCATGGACTTTCCCAATGGCAGTGTGAACTTTGCAGGTAGGATAGCTTGTTCTTCCTCAGTTGATTTTGGCAAATTGTCATGCAGGTGTCCTCATAAAAAGTCAGACTATTGGATCCTAGACTCAGGAGCCTCTAACCATATGACATCTGATAAAACACTGCTAACAAACATTACCTACCTTCCTTTCCCCTTATTGATTACCTTACCAAATGGTTATAGAGTGAAAGTTGTTCAAACTGGTAGTTTAGTACTTGCATCACATATTATTCTACATGAAGTGTTGTATGTGCCTCTTTTAAGTATAATCTTGTTTCCATTCATTGCCTTTTAGAGCCTATACCTGAGAGCATTTTTTACTTCACTAAATCCTCATGCATTTTACAGGCCCTTCACTGAAGAGGCCTCTGGTGATTAGTGAAGCCAAAGCTGGACTCTATTTTCTCTGAACTAAGTGTTTGATGAAGCCTAATCATCCTGATGCTAAATGTGCTGCATCAACTGCTTCTGCATCTAAAAACATGTCAAGTCCAATGGTTTCTACTTCTTAGTATGTCAAGTCTGTTTCTTTTGCTATTTTCTCATGTAACAACAGTACACCATCTGTTAAAGTTGTTCCTTTTCCTGCATCTCTTGTACAACATTGTGCTTCATTCAATAAAAAATCTCAGAATTTTGATTCTTTTATGACTCATTCTTGCAATGATGTAAATGTATTGTGGCACAATAGGCTTGGACATGTACCTTTTGTGAAGATGAGGGAAATCAAATCCATACCTGAGAAGTTTTCCACTAAGCAACCTTTTCTTTGTACCATTTGTACAATGGAAAGACAAGAAAGACTACCCTTTCCACACAGAACCAGCACATCTACCAAACCTTTTCAATTGTTGCATATAGATCTTTGGGGTCCCTACCATATGATGACACATGACGACTATAGATATTTCATTACCCTTGTTGATGACTATAGTAGGTGTTCATGGACTCAATTATTGACATGTAAAAGTAACACCTTGGAAGTCATCAAAAACTTCATGTCTATGATTGAAAACCAATTCAATGTCTCTGTCCAGACTATAAGAATTGATAATGGACTTGAATTTGTAAACTTAGAAACCTCAACTTTTCTTAAGTCTAAGGGAATCATTTATGAAAGAACTTGTCCCTACACACCACAACAAAATGGGGTGGTGGAAAGAAAACACAAATACTTGCTAGAAACTGCCAGGGCTCTTCTTTCCAATCCAAATTACCACTAAAGTACTGGGGGGAATGCATTTTTTGTGCCACATATATTATTTACAGACTTCCTACTTCACACATGAAGGGGAAATGTCCATATGAATTGTTGTATAAAACTAAACCAACTTACTCCCACATAAGTACCTCTGGTTGTCTTTGTTATCCCACCTTTCCAAAGTCTCACATGGACAAATTTCAACCTAGAACAACACCTCACATCTTCATAGGTTACCCTTTTGGATCAAAAGGATACAAAGTTCTAAGCCTGGCTACAAGAAAAATACATATAACCAGGGATGTAGTTTTTAAGGAATCCATTTTTCCTTTTACTGCACTTTCTGATGTATCTTCTTTTCTTTCTGTTTTACATACTGTGCCTACAAGAAAAATACATATCTCCAGGGATGTAGTTTTTAAGGAATCTAGTTTTCCTTTTGTTGCACTTTCTGATGTATTCTTTTCCTTCTGTTTTACATATTGTGCTCTTCATGGACACTATACATACTGAAATTGGAACACAAAATATGCAACACTGAAAATAATATAGCTGATGCAGGTAACACTCTACTTCACACTTCACCTAACCATTCAACCAATTTACCTACCACCATTCAACCTCCTAATCCTATTCACATAACTGAACCTATAACCCCCACTAGACCATCTAGATCACATAAACTGCCCACATACTTACAAGATTATGTCTTATCTAAGAATATGACAACTGCACCTAGTGCTAATGCACCTAACCAACTTGAAAATTCAAACATATCCCTCAATGCTACATTTTCCAAACATCAACATATACCACCTGAGGTCTTGGCAGATGAGAGTCAAACACTTGTGAGAAACATCAACAATTATGATGAACCTTCCTTATATGGGAAGGCAACTATGAATCCTGGCAGCAAGCCATGACACATGAATTTGAGGCATTGCATGCAAATCATACTTGTGATCTAGTTGATTTACCTAGTGGCAAGAAGGCCATATGATGCAGGTGGGTTTATAAAGTGAAACAAAAGGTAGATGGGACTGTTGAAAGATTCAAAGCTAGACTTGTAGTGAAAGGCTACACTCAAGAATCTAGGATTGATTATATATAAACTTTCTCACCAGTAATAAAGATGACGACTATGAGGGCTCTATTAGCCATAGCTGTTAAAAAGGGCTGGAACATTTTTCAGCTTGATGTAAACAATGCATTCCTTCATGGGGATCTACATGAGGAGGTATATATGGAAGTTCCACCTGGCTTGGTAGTGCATAAGCTAGGGATGGTATGCAAACTAAATAAGTCCCTATATGGCCTGAAACAAGCCAATAGGCAGTGGTATGTCAAACTGGCTGAGGCTTTGTATTCAAAAGGTTACACTCATTGAATGATTATTCATTGTTTCACAAAAAGTCTACAACCTCCACCATTTTTGTTGTTGTATATGTAGATGATGTGATTTTGACAGGCACAAGTGTTTTTGAAATTGAAGAACTCAAGACCTTTCTCCATGATAAATTTAGGATTAAGGACTTGGGAAAGTTACACTATTTTCTTGGGATAGAAGTGCTTTATAAAGATGATGGACTTATCATCTCACAAAGGAAATTTTTCATAGACATGCTGAAGAATTACAAGGTTGCAGGGATGAGTAGCTGCACATCTCCACTAGACCCTCCAGTAAAGCTCCATGCCAAGGAAGGAACACCTTTGTCAGAACCTTTGTTTTTATAGAAACCTTATTGGAAAGTTGAACTTCTTAACCAACACTAGAATGGACATATCATACAGTGTACAACACCTTAGTCAATTTATGCAGGATCCTGGAGAGCCACACTTACAGGCAATATTCCATTTATTGAGGTATCTCAAGGCTGATCCCACTCTAGGAATTTTTATGTCCAAAGACCAGTCATACAATATCAAGGCCTATTGTGACTCTGACTGGGCTGCATGCCCTGCCCCAGGAAGTTAGTGAGTGACTATATTGTGTTGTTAGGCAATAGTCCACTGAGCTGGAAATCCAAGAAACAAGAGACTGTATCTTTGTCTTCAGTAGAGGCAGAGTATAGGGCTTTAAGAAAAGTTGCAGGTAAGTTGATTTGGCTTAGCAGATTATTGACAGAACTTACAGTGCCACTGCCAACACCCATTAAGGTATTTTGTGACAGTCAATCAACTTTTCATAGTGCTCGGAATCCAGTGTTTCATGAACGAACCAAACATATTGAACTTGATTGCCACTTTGTAAGGAATCTGCTTCAAACTGGACTTATTTCCTTACATCACATAAACTCTGATAATAAACTTGGAGATATACTGACCAAGACTTTGTCTGGGATCAAACAATCTACAACATTGAGCAAGTTATCAATGTTCTCCACACCTCCAACTTGAGGGGGGGGGGTATTGTGATTAAGCTAATTATGTACTAGTCTAATTAGTTAGTTAGTTAGTTAGTCTTGTCAGATTAATTAGTCAGGGTAGTTAGTATACTGTTAGTGTTCTGTTAATATGTCAGTTCAATTGTTAGTTAGATTTACTGTTCCTTCACTGTATAATTATACGCTCTTCTCATAATGAAAATCAGTTAAGAGATTTTCCCCAAATTGTCCTCTTCAGTCTCTCTCTCTCTCTCACGTATTGCATCCATGGATGGTGCTTAGCCATGGCTGTGCAGTATTATTGACATGGCTAGCAAACAATTATCTGAAGCATGAATCCCACATAAATAACTTGAAACTATCTAGTTCTCAAGCATAATAGTTAAGCCATAAATATTGATAAAGAGTTTGAAAAAGTGTATTAAAACAAAAGAGAAATGACTACAATTACACCTATATCACCACAAATAGTGAAGGAGTCGAACTTTACGACCAAGCAGAGTTTAAGACAAAAAAATCGCGATTATACAAATCTAATAGAAAGCAAACCAAACTCTGAATGCTAACGCGTCAAGCTCTGCATAAAATTAAGACAGAGCATTGAAAACATTTAAGAAGAGTCAGGTAGAACATTAAGAAATAAGGTAATCAATAACACACAGTAACAACACAAGCAGGAATTTAATAAAGGGAAAGGAATTACCTTTTTTCGAAGCAGTGAGACCAGGAGGATGAGCTTGAAACGAGCGCTATCACCACCACAATGAAACTCCAAAAGTCTCGATGAACGAGACCACGACAGTGAGATCGAACTGAACCTCCTATCTATTTCAAACGTATTTCGTATGTAATTTCTATAGCTATTTCTTGCTAGGTAGTTCTCTTTATATCAGTTGAAATTCCCAACCTTTTCTTCAACCTCTAACAATAAAGAAGAATAGAGGAGAATAGGGCAGAAAAAAGGGGAAATCAGGTGGGTTTTTGGATGAATTCCCATCCGAATTTCAAATTCTCCTCTAAAGGATAAGGTTGATGGAATTAGTACGATCTTGTACAATTCTTCAACGAAAAAATGAAGGGAACCGTCTGATTTCTCTAGAAGGACAATCGAGCATTGAGATTGCAACACCTGCATTTCTTTGTACGGAGAGGAGAGGACGATGCGCGAAAGGATGGGCTGCTGGTTTGGGTTTAGATCCGCTGGGCTCGCGATTTCCTGGGTTTGTTATTGCAAGGAAGAAGAACAATACCGGGTCGGTTACTATTTTGGTATTGCTGTACGTTTGGATCGTAGTATTGTTGTAACTGTTTCTTTTGATTTGACTTGGGCCGGGTTGGTGGAGGAATTGGTGTTGTGCTGACAATTGCTGAATGAAAGTTTGGGCCAGGTTTACTGGTTGCTGGAAATAATGGAATAAGAATTGGGTCCGAAAAGATAACCAAGAATGTGGTCGATTTGAATTAAGAAAATAACCACGTAAAATTGCAATTTCGATCAAATTGAGGCACTTGGTTGAAATTGGCCAAAATTAAAATAAGACGAATTAATGTAAATTAATTAATGAGCTTCTTAATTCTAACGAAATAAAATAATCAACTTAATTATGAACTAATTAACTCAAAAATATAAACTATTGAATAATTAAACTAATTAACCAAATATTCAAATAAACAAAATCTTTTTTTGATGACTTTCGAATATTTATAAAATATACTATTTAAAAATTATAAAAATGATGAAATTAATTAAAAATAACTTGAAAAATATTTTGAACTTTATAAAAACTAATTATTTCAAATTGTTTGGAATTTAAGAAGCTCGATGATTAATTTTTATTGTGGAGGTCCAAAATTGGGTGTCAACAGTTGTCATGACCCAAAAATTGAGGTCATGATTACACAGACACCGAGAACCCCCAAAAAGGTGTCTATGCCGAAATAACAACACAAACGAAACACTCGAAGAGAATTCTGGCAACAAATGGTATAAAATAACAAAGAATTTCTCCAAAACATGATAATATAAGTATAAAGAGCATCTATTACATTTTTAGAATCTGAAATACATCTCAAGTCTTTGAAAGGAAAATTAAAGACTTTAAATGATAGATGGAGACTAATGACAATCAGTAAGGCATGATCTTACCACAACTCCAAAAAAGAGAACTCTGTTGGATCCAATCAACCACTATGAGGATCACCCTAACTAGGATCTGCATCAAAGGGATAACAAAAGTAGGGGGTGAGTACAACCACATGTACTCAGTAGGTAAGACCGACTGAGTATAAGCAACTATACAGACTTAAGAAATAAACCATTAACGCTTCCACCTGGACGTAGAAAAGTCTCATATTGGCATTGGTGCCACCAATTTGTATAGAATGGTGCGAGTAGAGTAAACACACAAGGGTGCCAATAATACTTAAATCAACACATAAACAAGTTACACAACACAAAAAAACTGGTCAATGTGATGCAATGAGATGGTGAAATGATGGAATGATGTTGTGGTACCAAGGTCATCGCAAAACTTATCGTATACACCTTGCCGAGCATTTAGCTTCCAGACAATGACCCACGGGGACTCGCAGTCCATATACCAATCTCATAATCTCAATATCTCATCAACTTACTGTCATGCCCCGAGACTACACCCTGGGCGGGATTGGCACTCGAGAACCATTGCTGGCCCCAAGTAAACTCTTGGCCTGACTTACTTAACTCAGCGGAAGACTCTATGCATATTTATAATGATAAAAAACACTATACTCTAACCGACAACCATCACGTAAGAGCTATTATGATGATACAACATTTTGCCTCACGCTGCCAGGGCCATCCTATAACTTGCCGAGGGTATAGAACCTGAACTACTAAGTGTATCCACTAGTCTATGCTAAAAAGCACTAAAGGAATCATCTAAAAAAAATATGACCCTTGTTGACACCCAATTTTGGACCTCCACATTGTATATTAATCCTTGAGCTTTTTCAATTTCAAACGTTTTTAAATAGTTAGTTTTATAGAATTTCAAAAATATAATTTTCAAGTTATTTTAAATAGTTGTATCATTTTTATAATTTTTAAACAATATATGTGTTTTATATAATTATGTATACAATTAGTATATTTTATTATTATTTTAAAAATCATCACAAAAGATTTTACATTTTTAGTTAAATATTTTATCAATTTACCTTAAGTTATAGTTATAATTCCCAGTTAATTAGTTTGTAATTAAATTGATTATTATATTTCGTTAAGATTAAGAAGCTCGTTAATTAATTAAATTAATTCATCCTATTTAAATTTTAGCCGAATTCGCTGAATCAACTCAATTTGGCTACTTTTCAAATTTTAATGGGCTACAATTACAATACATTTGGCCAATTCCAAAACTCCAAACCTCAATATTTAGCTCACCTTTCAACCAAATTGGGCCGATTTCATTGACCCAATTAACAACCCATACATTCCAATACAACCGGCCCATACCTACCAGATTAATTCCCCAATTCCTTACCAGCAGCCCACTTCCTAACCTATACCAAATTCAATACAATCATACATTGCATACAACAACTCATCAGCAATACCCAATACAATACGCATACAAAACAACCCCTGTACTCTTTGTTCTTCTTCCTTTTCACGCAGAAATAGTATCTCGACTCCACTGCCCATACTGGTTATCGTCTTCTTCGTGCGCAGTGAGCGAAGTAGATTAGCAACCCAGAAATTGCGGACAGCAGCCAAATCGCGAGCAGTACCAAACCCGTACGTCACCCATTTGTAAACCCATAACCCTAGCAACCTAATCGATCACTTCTTCGTCCCCTTTTCGCGGAATTCAACTTTTTCCCATCCCCTTTACTAATGCTTTGAAAATAGCAAAAGAAATTCAAATTTTTGTTTGAATTTTCCAACAAATTTCCCCCTAAATCGCTCAATTTCCCCTCTAAATAACCCTCTACGCTCAAGTGAATGAGGAGGTTTTTTTTGGAGTATGAGTTTTCGGCAAATAGTCATTTTACACTTTAGAATTTCACATTTAGTCCGTTGATTCTAAATTCCGAAAAGGTAGTCGCTCTAATTCTGCCTAGATTTCTTATTTGTTGTTCGTATTTGGATTTTCGGTGGAAGAATCGTTGTTTTCAAGCCCGTTGCTGTCCCAGTCACTGCCTAGAGAAAGGTAAACGCTCATCTCGTGATAACATCATCATTTTTATCTCTTTTTCAATGTGACGTTTTCCATATCGTAAAGTCTTTATTCTGTGGTTGTTTGTGGTTAGATTCTACTTGGCTGGTGATAATAATGTGATACATGTGTTCTTGGGCAATGTTGTGGCTCAGTCTAACTGTCGAACTACAAATTTTGCCATTTTGCATTTAGTATCATTGCTTCTTATTCTTTGCTTGGATATGTTGCGTTATTTATCTGCTTATCTGGATGTGGTGAAATCTCTGTCATCTTTTGTTTTCGTTGTCTTCGAGCTTCATTCATTTCACTACTCTTGGTGTCATTTGTTTTCCAAAACGAAGAGGGAATCTTAAAGTTAGTTAATATAGAAGTTGAAGTTTGTTTCATCCATTGTTGGTTAGCGATAGCAGTTCATATCCCCATTTGACAACTTCTTGATTGTCCTACTGCTTAGTATGTCGTGTATGAGTCGAGTATGAACATTCTTTTGTTTAGACTTTGGTCGAAAGATGTCGACTATTTACAGTTTTAAATGTGAAATCCATAGAGTATTAAAGTAGCGTATACGCCTTTCCATGGTCCTATCTTGGCCCTTATAAGGTTTGTATTAATTTCCTTCATATGTGTTTTATTAGTGGGCTGTTTAACTCCGAGATGCATACTAAAATATGATGGGATCTCATATTGTGTTATTGCATAAAATCATCATTGTTTATTGTTGATACATTATAAGTACTTATTACCCATCAAGTTGCAAAGTATTTGAATCCTTGTTTTTCCACTAAAATTTGGAGTAGCCTTTCTTTTTCCTTTATCATAAGTGATCCTATTTGCCATGTGAATTTAATTATTGTATGCGTGATTGGTTTCACATGCTTGTCCCTTTAAATTGATATGTTAGGTAAAGAAATCACTAATATCATACCTATTTGTGATGCACATGATCTTTATCTTTCATCTTTAATAAGTCTCGATAGGTTGCGAACATATAAGTATTAGTTCAGTGTTGCAATGAGTTGTCCCCCTTTTCTTTTTAAATTTTTTCTCTTTGGTTTCCATATGTTAATGATGAAGTTTGGGGTTGATGTTTTGAGTTCACTATCACATGTCAATTTACTCATCCTTGCTTCATTGGTGGTTATTTTATTCAATTCTCCTTTAATTACAAGTTGGATTGCCTATTAATTTAGAAGCTTTCCTGGTAGTTTGTTGATTTCTTAAAGATGAATTGTGAATATTAAGAGCCATATCTAGATACACTAAAATGATAGTTTTCCACCATAGCTTTCATGTCTTTGTGCAATTTTGTTTAGCAATCATTTCATTTAGTTCACTGTTGACTTTTCTTTACATCATTTAGTTAATATTATATTATATATTCATCTAGTTAAGAAGCTTTCTGTAATGGTCTATCCTATTCTTAATTAATTGTCGCAATTATCTCTCCTTTTGGATACAATATCAACACCTATTGTCTAGAAGCATATTAGTTCGTAATTATGTTCTTATTTCATAGAATAATGTGTTTATCTTCGTTACAAGTTAATATATATCATCTCTACACCCTCTAAACTTCCATGGTTCTTTCCCCAAACACTTAGAATCATTTTTACCCTCAATATATATCAGATTCTACTCGAAAAACATAACTAACAACATGAATCAATCTCAAGAAAACTCTTATAACACAACCCACAAGAATTCAAACGAATTTCATCAAGAAGTCAAGGATTTACTTTCAAATCTAATAACTTCGCTGAAATTGAATCATGATTGGCGCGTGTGTGAACTAACCTAATGCTATGTGATCTCACATACCTTGCAGGGATCACCCCCGATGAAATCCACAAGCTAAACTCGACGATCTTGACGAATCTTGCATCTCTTCTCCTTTCTCCTATTCTTTTCTCTTTTATCTTTTCTCCAAGCCCTAGCGTATTTTGGTAAAAGCGTAAACTAATCTAATTCTGATTAGACCCTAACTTAATTACCAAAAATGAAATAAAATAATTGGGAAAGGAAAAGACCAAACTACCATTTCAAAATCTGGATTGGACTTTCCTTATTTCAACACCTCAACTTCCAAAGGGCATAACTCACTCATACGAATTCGGAATCACGCAAACTCAGCGCGTTGGAAAGATCATTCCATGAGATTTCCTACCATATCTGGAAGTACCTCTAACTCATCATGAGCTAGAAGTTATGGTCGTTTGAAGTTGGCCAAAACTCCATTTATTCTAACTTAACAAAATTTCCAGATTTTCATTCTTTCCAAAAATGACTATTTCCATTTATTAGCTTCTTCCTAGTTATTTCAAATTGTGAGATGTTACAATATCTTCCCCTTGGGAACATTCATCCTCGAATGAGATTACTCTTACTAGGCTAAAGGTGTAACATGCAACATTCAGTTCAAGCACCCACAAGCAAATGCAAAACAACATGCCAACTTATAAATAAATACTAAGAAAAGATTTGTACCATAATTCGGAACTTCTCCGAATTTGAAGAGATGTGGATATCTCTTCTTCATATCCTCCTCAGCTTCCCAAGTAACTTCTTCAACAAATTGGTTCCTCCAAAGGACTTTGACTGATGCTACCTCTTTTGTTCTCAACTTGCGAACTTGGCGATCTATAATTTTAACCGGAATCTCTTCATAAGATAAACTATCCTTTATCCCAATATCTTCAGTTGGTATGATCAATGAAGGATCACCCATGCACTTCTTTAACATAGAGATGTGAAACACCGGATGAACCGCAACTAACTCTTGTGGTAGCTCCAACTCATAAACTACATTACCTACCCTTTTCGATATTCTGTAAGGGCCAATATACCGGGGACTAAGCTTTCCCTTCTTACCAAATCTCATAACACCTTTCATGGGTGAAACTTTAAGATATACCCAATCATCTACTTCAAACTCTAACTCCCTTCTCCTAACATCAGTGTAGGATTTCTGATGACTCTGCGCTGTTTTCAACCTCTCTTGAATCACTTTCACCTTCTCCATAGCTTGATAAACCAAATATGGTCCTATCAACCTTTCTTCACTAACTTTAAACTATCCAATAGGAGATCTACATCTTCTCCCATAAAAAATTTCATAAGGAGCCATTTGGATGCTCGAGTGGTAACTATTGTTGTAAGCAAACTCAATGAGAGGTAGGTGATCATCCCAATTCTCTTTGAAATCAATCACAAAAGTCCTCAACATATCTTCCAAGGTCTGAATAGTGCGCTCTGCTTGCCCATTTGTCTGAGGATGAAAGACAATACTTAAGTTCACCTTTGAACCCAAGACTTTTTGGAATGACTTCCAAAACTGTGCAGTAAATTGCGCACCTCCGTCTTAAATAATGGAGACCAGAACCCCATGAAGTCTTACCACTTCTTGAATATACAACTTAGCATAATCTTCTGCCGAATGAGTAGTCTTTACCGGCAAAAAATGGGCTGACTTTGTCATTTTGTCGACAATCACCCAAATAGAATCATGCTGCCAGCGAGACCTTGGTAAACCTGTGATGAAATCCATATTAATCATCTCCCACTTCCATTATAGAAGTTCTATATTCTGAGCCAAACCACCGGGCCTTTGGTGCTCTACTTTAACTTGTTGGCAATTTGGACACTTAGCAACAAATTTTTCAATGTTCTTCTTCATACTGTTCCACCAATATACCTCTCTCAAGTCACGATACATCTTTGTGGAGCCCAGATGAATGGAATATCTGGAGCTATGAGTTTCCTCCATGATCGTCTCTTAGAGTCCATCCACCATTGGTACACACAATCAACCTTGATATCTCAATACATCATCTCCCCCCCCCCCCCCCTTGTTCAAAAGCTATTACTTTTTGCTTATGAATATTTGCCTTCAATTCAAGAAAAAATGGATCTTGGTCTTGCTTTTATTTCACTTTTGACACTAATGAAGATTCAGCCTCATTCATCACCATTACTCCTCCTTTTGTGGAATCCATTAGTCGAACTCCTAAGCGTGCTAGTCTATGCACATCTTTCGCTAACTCTCTCTTTTCTTCCTCAACATGGGCGGTACTACCCATAGACAACCTGCTTAAAGCATCAACAATAACATTAGCCTTACCTGGGTGGTAAAGAAAACTCATGTCATAATCCTTGAGTAATTCTAACCACCTCCTTTGTCTGAGATTAAGCTCTTTCTGAGTGAACACATACTGGAGACTCTTGTGATCAATGAATACATCAACATGAACACCACACAAATAATGACGTCATATCTTCAAAGAAAATACTATGGCATCCAACTCTAAGTCATGTGTTGGGTAATTCTTCTCATGAACTTTCAATTGTCTGGAGGGATAAGCTATGACGATGCCATTCTGCATTAACACGCAACCCAAACCAACTCTAGACGCATCACAATAGACAACAAAGCCTTGTGTACCTTGTGGTAAGGTCAAAACTGGGGCAGTAGTCAACCTCTTTTTCAATTCCTGAAAGCTTTTCTCACAAGCTTCAGACCATTGAAAATTCACTATTTTCTGAGTTAACTTGGTCAAAGGGGATGAAATAGATGAGGACACCTCTACGAACCTTCCATAATAGTCAACTAATCCCAAGAAGCTCCATATATCAGTTGGAGATGTGGGTCTAGGCCAATTCTGCACTGTCTCAATCTTCTGGGTATCAACTCTAATCCATCACTGGAAACTATGTGGCCTAAGAACGCCACAGACTCAAGCCAAAACGCACATTTAGAGAACTAGCATATAACTCCTTATCTTTCAAAATCTAAAGAACTATATGAGATGGCTAGCATGATCTTCTTCATTCCTTGAATAGATTAGTATGTCATCAATGAAGACGATAACAAATATATCTAAATAAGGTTTGAAAACTCTATTCATAAGGTCCATGAACGCTGCAGGTGCATTAGTTAAACCGAATGACATGACCAGAAACTCATAATGACCATAAACGGGTCTGCATGTTGTCTTGGGAATATCACATTCCCTTACTTTCAACTGATGGTAGCCAGATCTGCGGTATATTTTCAAAAACCAAGAAGCACCCTGAAGCTGATCGAAAATATCATCAATTCTCGGAAGAGGATATTTATTCTTGATGGTTACCTTGTTCAATTGACGGTATTCTATATATATCCTAAGGTAACCATCTTTCTTTCTTACAAATAAGATCGGAGTGCCCCAAGGTGAAACACTTGGTCGAATAAAGCCCTTATCTAAGAGATCTTTTAACTGCTCTTTAAGCTCTTTCAACTCTGCTGGTGCCATTCTATATGGAGTAATAGATATAGGATGAGTATCTGGGAGAATATCTATATCGAAGTCTATCTCTCTCTCAGGAGGGACTCCGGGTAGATCGTCTGGAAATACTTCTGGAAACTGTCTTACTACTGAAACTGACTGAATAGGAGGTATCTTAACACTCAAGTCATTAACTCGGACTAAGTGATAGACACACCCCTTAAAAACTAATTTCCTTGCCTTAAGGTACAAAATGAAACGACTCTTAGGCACTACTGAACTACTTTTCCACTCTAAGACTGAATCATTTGGAAACTGGAACTTGACAACTCGAGTTCTACAATCAACTGAGGCATAACAGACATGAAGCCAGTCCATACCAAGAATGACATCAAAATCTACCATGTCTAACTCAATTAAATTAGCTATGGTACTCTTGTGATTGACGAAAATAGGACAATCATGATAGACTCTCTCTGCTAGAATGGACTCACCAATGGGTGTAGAAACACTGAATGGTTCACTAAGTTGCTCAGGAATAACATCAAAATTCATAGCGACATATGAAGTTACAAAAGATAAACTCGCTCCTGGGTTTAGCAAAGCATAAACAGTAAAGTCAAAGACTTGGATCATACCAGTGACAACATCTGGTGAATCATTTTGCTCTTGGCGACTATTGATAGCATATAAGCAGTTTGTTCCTCCGCCAGTACCAGAAGTAGCCCCTCTAGGTGCTGCTCTGTCTGGTGGAGCAACTGAAGAAGATTGGGCTCTATTGCCCCCATTACTATTACCTGCTTGTTCTTTGGACATTCTCGCATGAAATGACCATTCTGACCACACTTGAAACAACCAGTGGAGCCCTCATGACATGTACCTGAGTGGTTCCTACCACACTTAGCGCAAACATGAGGCTTACTACCCCCTTGCGCCATGCTACCCTGAGAATAAGCAGGTTTAGCTCTGAAATTTTGACTATTATACTCACATTTGTTCTTAGGTGCATGTGTATTAGCAGATGATGCAGCGGTCCCTTCTGTTTCTGTTGGAAAGATGACCGATTGGCATTACTCTTCTGCTGTCCGAACTCGTTCCCTGTCTTAGCCCTCTTGTTCTTAAACTCCTCTCTATCCTTCAGCTTCTCTTCCTCAACCTGTTGCACATATACAATTAACCTTGAGATATCCATGTCACCTATCAGCATTGCAACCCTACCTTCCTTACTCGACAACCCAACAACAAACAAGCTCATTCTACTTCTCATGTCCGCAATAATCTCTGGAGCATAACGGGACAGTTGGGTGAACTTCAACCCATACTCATGAACACTCAAAGAATCTTGCTTAAGTGTGAGGAACTCTCGTACCTTAGTCTCTTTCAGTTCTCGGGGAAAGAAATGCCCCAAGAAAGCCTCCTCAAAACAAGCCCAACTCGCAGGTGGTGCATCCTCAACTCTACCCTCTTTCCACTGATCAAACCAAGTCCTAGAAACATTCTTCAGTTGATATGCAACTAGTTCAACTCGCTCAGTATCAGCAACATGCATAACCTCAAATACCTTATTCAGTTCTTCAATAAAATTCTCTGAATCCTCTGTAGTGCCCGAACCTGTGAAACTTGGAGGATTCATCCTTAAGAACTCGTGGATCCTCGAAGTGTCAACTACTTCCTATCGATTCCCTCTCTGGTGCCCAGCTTGGTTGGTCACAACTTGGCTCAACATCCGGATAGCCTCACGGGACTCAGCATTGGTAACTTTTCCTTGAGGTTGCACTTTAGGTGCATTTGGTAACTCTTGTTCCTCAACATTACGTCTACCAGGATGACCTCTGAAAGCTCTTCGTGGAGGCATGATTATCTGAAAACACGCGCAAGCATGGATTAGAAGGAAACTTTTTAGAGATTAAACTCTAAAGCACGAAATGAGTGTGAAAGAAATGAGAAAATTTCCTAAGTGTTGCAGCCTCCTAATTATAGATGTGGTGCGATTCACACCGATAACTAGGACTCTACTAACACAGCTTCATAGACTCAGGACTCTTGAACTCTGGGCTCTGATACCAAGTTTGTCACTCTCCGAGCTTACACCCTAGGCGGGACTGGCACTCGAGAACCATTGCTGGCCCCAAGCGAACCCTTGACCTGGCTTACTTAACTCAGCGGAAGACTCTATTCATATTTATAATGATCAAAAGCACTATACTCACTTGAATAATAAAATTTTGAGAATGCTTAAAAGTCAAACATTCAACTTGGCCAAAATGGCAACTCAAGTCTTAACATATGAAATGATAAAGTCAATGAAAAGACTAAAGAACTAACATTTGACTATCTATGAAGCCTTTAAAACAACTGTGATGGATGTCGGGACAAACCCCACGACATCCTAATGAACTAACAAAGTAACTGAAAGCAATAAAAGTAGTCCTCCGAAATGCAAGGAGGCTCACCAACTGACTCTGGAGTGCTCACTGGATCGGATCAACGATGTGCTGGATGCTGATCCTAGTTACCTGCGTCTGCATCATAATAAGATGCAGGCCAACTGGCATCAGTACATTGAATGTACGAGTATGCGAGTTGGAATGATAAACATGACATAGGCTTGAAAAGAATCTGAAGAGCTTACCTGGCTCAATTCAACTCAACATAACTGAACTCATTTCAATAAAAAGCAGTTTAAAACAAGTGCACTATAAACAAAAAGTTGTTTAAAACATGATGTCAACTCTGTGTGTATGCAAAGATACATATAACTCTGAAATGTATGTAAAAATACATTAAACTGTGTATATAAGAATACAATTACTTCTGTGGGAGTTTCTCTAACCGACAACCAACACGTAAGAGCTATTGTGATGATACAACGTTTTGCCTCACGTTGTCAGGGCCATCCTATACCTTGCTGAGGGTATAGAACCTGAACTACTAAGTGGATCCACTAGTCTATGCTAAAAACCACTAAAGGAATCATCTAAAAAGTATGACCTTTTTCTACCTATGATGGCTACATGGTTTATGGGGGCTGTGAGTTGTCTGAACTCTCCCCCATATCGGTGCTCAATACTACTCCCAAAAATATGATATTAGCTCTTATATTTAAAACATACTTCTTTCTATGATTTGAGATTAGTTCTCAAAAACTTAGCTCAAAGGCTATCTTGGAAATCAAAGTTTCCTCTTTTGCTTTATTTAGAAAGCGATTACTCTTTTCTGAAAACAAGCCCGAAGGCTCTTTGGAAATCAAGGTTTCCTTTCTTGTTTAAATGTGAAAATAGTTTAAACCCTTTGGGAATACATAGTCCCCATATACTTTTGAAGACATGAACTTCAAACTTTACTCTTTAATCTTTACTCAACTTGAACTTTAAGTCTTAAACAAAGTTAAAACATTTGGAAAAACACTCTAAGAACTTCTCTTGACTTGACTCTTACTTCTATTTACTTTGATCTTAACTTTCCTTGAATTGGATTATGGATTCAAGGTTCATGATCTCATGTTTATGGATGATTTCATGATGTTTAGATGTACCTTAGAGTGTTGGAATCAACTAGAAAACATAGGTACATTGCTAAGGAACAAGTACTAAAAGGTGGGGAACAAAAGGGGAGAACTGGCGTCCTTGGCGCTCTTAGAGGCGCGGTGTGCCAACCCTCAAACTTCAGAGAACAATTTGGGGCGCGCTGGCTGGCGCGACGCCCCACCCCCTTCCCCAGATGTTTGACGACTTTTCTTGCTCGTTTTTCATCTCTAAACCCTCTAAACTTCCATGGTTCTTTCCCCAAACACTTAGAATCATTTGTACCCTCAATATACATCGGATTCTACTCAAAAAACACAACTAACAACATGAATCAATCTCAAGAAAATTCCAACAACACAACCCACAAGAATTCAAACGAATTTCATCAAGAACTCAAGGATGTACTTTCAAATCTAATAACTTCGCTGAAATTGAATCATGATTGGTGCGTGTGTGAATTAACCCAACGCTATGTGATCTCACCTATCTTGTAGGGATCACCCCCGACGAAATCCACAAGCTAAACTCGACGATCTTGACGAATCTTGCTTCTCTTCTCCTTTCTCCTCTTCTTTTCTCTTTTCTCCAAGCCCTAGCGTATTTTGGTAAAGCGTAAACTGATCTAATTCTGATTAGACCCTAACTTAATTACCAAAAATGAAATAAAATAATTGGGCAAGGAAAAGACCAAACTACCCTTTCAAAATCCGGATTGGACTTTCCTTATTCCAATAGCCCAACTTCCAAAGGGCATAACTCACTCATACGAACTCAGAATCGCGCAAACTCAGCGGCGTTGGAAATATCATTCCAAGAGCTTTCCTACCATATCTGGAAGTACCTCTAAATCATCATGAGCTAGAAGGTATGGCCATTTGAAGTTTGCCAAAACTCAACTTATTCTAACGTAACAAAATTTCCAGATTTTCATTCTTTCCAAAAATGACTATTTCCATTTATTAGCTTCTTTCTAGTTATTTCAAATTACAAGATGTTACACTTACCACCTAGCTCATGGTTAAGGATATAAGTAAGGTGTCACATTTCTTTCTCAGAAAGATAGTATTTCTCCACTTTCTAATATTTCCATAAACCATGATATGTTGTATAAGGATGAATGCATCACAACACATACAACATAAAGGTATAATTAGTTCATCAAGAATTTCAAATAGAATTAAGTTCCCAAACTCAATAGGTCTTGAAACATGTTCTCAAATGATAGGGATAGTGTAGGAACCATTTAAAACCCAACCTTTTAACACTTAGAAAAACATTTCTTTCATCTTAAGATGGTTCAAAAATCAACTCAAGCCCCTAACACGGGCATCTCTACATCAAATATAAAGAATAGTCACACAATACCTCACTAGGGCAATACTCAAATATCACACACTTCCTACAACAATTAACAGTATCACACAAGCTAAACATCACAAATAGACATCATACGGATAAAAAAACAGAGATGTTAACACTTACCAACTTCCAAAACACATACTACCACTCATTTCACAGTCGACTTCCTAAGAACATGTTAATTACTCATCTCAGCATAAAAGAGGATAGCCAAACCTACCTGAATGCCAAAACTTCATTCGAACAATCCTATTGGAGTACTTCGTCAACCACACAATCAACAGAATGATCCTCAACTATCAAAAATGAAAAGAGTTCATCAAAAGGAGTCCAATGATACCCATATAGATAGGATTTGAAACTGAGGGTAAAATAACCCAAAAATTACTTTTGAAATTTGAAAGGGTTGAATCAGATTTTTAGTTGAAAATCAAGTTCTACAAGCCAAGAGGAGTTCCTCGTTGAAAAAACCCATTAAAACCAAGTTAGAAACGAGCTCCACAACATGAAAATACCAATTTAAAACTTAAGGGAGAAGAACCCCCAAAATCCATATTGAAATCATGATTTAAAGATGTTTTTGGAAGGTAAAAATTGAAGAACTCAATAAATAATTGATAAATACACTTACCCAAATGAATATCCTTAAGAAACCCCTAAAACATATCCACTCCTAAGCTTCCAAACAAGTGGAAAATGCTGGAGTGTGAAAAATAGAAATAAATCCCGATTAAATTGTTGAGGTCTTGAAAAAGACATTTGCAAACGTGGAACATGTTTCACGAACGCAGAACAGGTGCCACGAAAGCGTCCCACTAGGCAACTAAGGCTCGCGAACGCGGGAGTAGTGCCATGATCACGAAGAATTGTTCACCTGTGAACGCGCCTCAACCCTCCATGATTGTGGTGCCTTATACACCTATCCTCCGCAAATGCACTAGGGAACTCGCGAATGTGTTCCCCTAGCACCAGATACCAGAAAATAGAAAAGGCAAAGTTTAAGTCTCTGACTGGACCCTTGGAAATCATTTGGAGTTTGATCAAAATAAACTGGACATGATGCCCAACTAAAATCAACATTTCCTACTCAATGAAATCATTGGATTTCCAAAAAAAGGTCAAATTACAAAATTACCCTCCTGGACTACTCTTAAGGCTTAAAACTAATCTTCTCACCCAAACACCCAAAACTCAACCTAAGGCCTCATAAACCTTACCAACCACCATATTAGCTCAAAGTCTATGTTTAGAAAGCGATGGAACTGACGAAATTCCCATTCGATGCTCGAAACTCAATGTTGATCGAAGTTAACTGTATCATGAATTCCCAACTCAAGAGGGTCAAATCACCAAAAACACACCTAATCGCATCGGGGACTACACCAACCATTCTCGAAACATAAACTAAGCATGAAAACACTAAGGGGAAGGGCAAAATGGTTATTTCACAATTAACAACAAATTCACAAGAAATGAGACATTACAATAGAAGTATGTTGTTCAAAAGAAGGTTTCCATGATATCCTCGATTGCGAAACATGGGATTTTCATTAATCCCTTCGAACATGATATAGAGCAATGCTTAAAGTAAAGAACATAGATATTTATGTGGAAACCTCCTTGATTAAGGGAAGAAAAAACCACGACTTGTCACACTAGATTTCTTATAACTCCACTAACTTCAAGAAACTTGTGAGTACAGACTGCGGTAATCACAAAAGATTCAACTCTTAATCCTACACACCTTTCAACACCTCTATTAGAAGATACAATACAATAACCCTATTTCCCACTATATCAACTAACTCTAGCTTACATAGACTTCAACAACCACAAGATGGCTAACTCTAGCTAGCCAGCAACTCAAATCATAATGATTAGAGGTGAAATGATCTAATTTATTTTGTAACATAGGAATAGATCTAAAATTTAAGAGCACAAAACACTAGACTCAAAATACACCTAATGACTCTGCAGAAACTCGATCAGATCCCTTACTGCATAAGTGAGTTGTTCTTGTTTTGGAGAAAAATGACTTGTTTTTTTAATATTGTTGATTGCAAAAAAACTAGGGTGTTTTGTGTCAATGTGTCTCATGTATACGAAAGACAAAACAACCTAGTAGTATGTCATTGGACGAGGACTCTGCGCCTCTGCCACCGTTTCCACCTACCACTGTAGTTTTGGCTGCTTTACAACTGTATTCCGTTGAATTGTATTTATGTTGTCCCAACTTGAAGGATTAAGTCCCTTTACCAGATCCTATTTCTCCATAGTTTGTTAAATCGTCATAATACCAAAATACAACATGATCATGAAGCACAGTAAACACAAAGAAAGGGATCTGGTTTTCTAGTAACACCATGTATCGACATACTTGATTCATCATCCATACCAATTTGATGATGTCACCTTCTTTTACCTCGTCTTCATAGTACTCTCGAATAAATTCAACAACAAAACAACCATCAAGCAACAACATGTCTGAAACTTTGCCAACAATATCATTGTCAATGTTATCGTCATAATACATTAGTGCTTTATCTTTGACTTATCCAATGCACTAATGCATTTTTTCCTCATCAAGCCCCTCTTTCCACTGGAGAAACCATTGTAGGTCAAACAATTTGTATTTCTCCATCGACTCAAATTGAAATTTTTCTTGTGGCAAAAACCAATGGATATCAACAATGGCGTATAAGTATGTGGATTTTATTTCCGTAGCCCCACATTTACTTTTAATATGGTCGAAAATTTGATGCATGTAGTATCCAAATCTTATAAACTTTTCATCAAATATTTGATTTGTAGAACTCTTTGTTTTTAACACTACATTTTTTTCCTTATGATCTACTTTTCTCCCTTTGTCTATCTGTAATTACTGGAAAAAATCATTATAATGACCAGAAAAAAAATGTAAAGATTGAGGGTGTGTTTTGTGTAGAGGAAAGTATTTTCGATGTTTATGTGAAGGAGATTGGTAAATGAATAAATATTCCTTATTGCTCAACATTAACTAATTAGTCAAAGTTAGTTAATGGTAGTCAGAGATTAAGCTAATTAACTTGCTAAATCACTAATTAGAATTAGTCAGCATTAGTTTGTTAGAAAGTTAGTTAGGAATGTGAACGGCCATGTACTGTAAGATGTGTATATAAAACAACTCATTGTATTAAGTTGAACAATCAATGAAAATATCTTCCCTCTTCCTAATTCTCTCTGAGTATTTTTCACATTGTTGAAATGTTGATTCATCCCGTTTCAATATAACTTCACATGGTATCAAAGCTTAAACAGGTGCAAATCAAGGAAATCTTCACCTGTTGTGAAGAATTTGAAGGAATCTGTACTTTTTCTTCCTTATTTCTAGCTTTTTCTTTTAATTTTAGCTCATTCTCATGCCAGATTCAGGATCTATGGAGGGGGGGGAGGGGATGCTTCTCCAACTGTTGCTATAACCTTTGATTATCATCGTCCTCCTTTTGTATCCATCAGATGCTCTCGGCTCACTTTCAATTGGAATTATGTTGAATGGTTCAGATAATGATACACTGTGGAACAGGCTTGTAAATCTTGCCTTACTAGGAAGAAACAAGTTGGGCTTCATTGATGGTTCAGTGAAGAGAACTCAATTTACAGGTGACTAGGCTAAACTTTGGGATCGTTGTAATGCCATTGTGGTTTCATGGCTCATGTGTAATGTAAGTATGGATCTCCTCAGTGGTGTTTTGCTCTGCTCAAATAGTAATTTGATTTGGGAAGATTTACGAGAGAGATTTTATAAAATCAATAGCTCTAGGACATTCCAATTGCACAAGGAGATTTTCACTTCTGTTCAACGTGCATCTTCAGTTTATGTATATTACTCTAGACTCAAGGATCTATGGGATGAATATAAATCAATTATGCCCCCTCATTCATGTGATTGTCCTAAATCTAGAGAGTTTATTGAACATTTGCAATATCAAAGGGTTTTACAGTTTTTAATGGGATTAAGTGATAGTTGTAGTCAAGCTAGAAGTCAGATTCTATGATGTCACAATTACCTTCTGTTAAGCAAGTATATGCAATGGTGACTCAAGATGAATGTCATAGGATAGTTGCAGGATCCAGTAGAATGGAGGCTTCTAATCCTATAGCTATGCACACTTCTAGATCTGGTGATGATCACTATAAGCAGAAGAGAAGTTTTACTGGAAATTCCTTCTGTGATTTTTGTCACATGAAAGGACACACAAAGGTTGATTGCAATAAACTGAGGAAGTGTGACCATTGTCATCTCACTGGTCGTGAAAGAGATTGTTATAGGTTAATTGGATATCTAGCTGATTTCAGAGGCAAAAGGAGAGCTAATACAGTGACATGATCAATTTCAGGTAGTGCTCCTATGTCTGAATCTAACATTCAGGATCATATTATCGCCACCAGATGTTGGTACCTTCTTAGGAACAAGAGAAGTTTCCTCAGTATCAGCCAATGCAAATGCATACTAGGCCTGACTACTTATAGTCCCAATACAAGCAGCCACAACAAGGGATGATGGTATCACACATGTATGCACTAAGTACTTCAGGTAGGTAGGAGAGATGCCCCTGTTGGTGGACATTTTAATCTAAGTGGCAGTGCTCACATGGCAGGTAATTTGTTTCCCTATTAGAAGATTTTTTTTTAAGTGGATAGTAGATACATGTGCCTCTAATCACATGATAGGAGATCACACATACTTACTGGATAAAGGACTAATAGAAAATGCAAGCCAGGTGCAGCTAACTACATGAGAATCAACCAGAGTTTCACATGTAGGGAACTATCATCTAGGTGGAGGTGATATTCTAACAAATTTTTTGTGTGTACCAGGCTTCAACTTTAATCTTATGTCAGTTTCTCAAATGTCAAAGGACTTAAAATGTTGTGCTACTCTTTTTCCTAATTGTTTTGTTATACAGGACCTCTCATCTGGGATGGTGAGGGAGATTGGTAAGGAGGAAGAAGGACTCTACACTATGTACTCACAAGCTGGAAATAAGAAGAAGGGTCTTGAAAAATGCTTTGCAGTATCACATGAGGCATATGCTATCATTTGGCATCAAAAGTTGTGTCATGTTCCTACGAAAGTCCTTAAAAGGATACCTATGTTTCAGGATTTTAATAAGAATAATTCTTTTACTTTGAATAATTGTGAGATATGTCCACTTGCAAGGCAAACTAGCTTCTTCATATAGTTTGAGTAGGTCTGCTGCTAGCTTTCAATTACTACATGTAGATGTATGGAGACCATATAAATGGGAAACATTTGATGATATGAGGTATTTTATAACAATTGTAGATGATCATCTTGGGTTTTTGGATGAGACTCAAATATGATGTATTGATGTTGAAAAAAAATTCTTTGTTGAAATAAACACACAATTTGGTAAGAAGGTTCAAAACTGAGATATGATAATGGTGGAGAATATTTTAGTCATGCATGCACATATTTTTTAGAGATCATGGTATTGTACATGAAATCTCTTGTACATGCACACCACAACAAAATGATGTGGTGGAGAGAAGACATAGACACATCCTAGAAACAACCAGGGCCATTAAGTTGCAAAGTGGTTTACCAGATAAATTTTGGGGTCTGTGTATTGAATCTGTTGTATATGTCTTGAATAGGATTTCTTCCACTGTATTGAATGGAAAATCACCCCTTTTAGATGATGTACAACAAACTTTCCTCTTTTCTGCATTTAAGAGTCATTGGTTGCTTATTTTTTGCCACTAACCTTACTCAGAAGGATAAGTCCAGTCCTAGAGCAGTAAAAGTTGTACTAGTTGGATATAGTGCACACCAAAAGGGGTATAAGTTGTATGATCTTGAGAACAAGTCCTTGTTTGTTAGTAGAGATGTAGTGTTCATGGCAAATTTATTCCCATTTAGAAGACTGAGGAAGATTGCCAGCAACCACTCACTTTTCCTATGATGATTTAATTAATCCCTCACACTTACACATCCCAGTGAGTGATTTAGTGAGTGCCCCTAGTGAGGTGGTTCCTGAGGTAGATATTGAGGATGTGGAACTTGAGCCTACATCTATAACTGTGACAGAGAATACATAATCTGGAGAGGTTAGTGAGAGGTACAAAACCTCCTATATGGCACAAAGACTGTGAGTAGGCTCTAACAGTTGCTTATATTCTATTGTTTACAACATAGATTACAATGGCACAAAGTATCAAAGCTTTATAGCTAAGTTTCAACAGATACTGAACATGTCAATTATTCAAAGGCTGCTACTAATGTTAGGTGGATTCTTGCTATGCAAGATGAAATACAAGCTTCAGAGGACAACAAGACATGTGAGATTGTAACACTTTCACAGGGCACAAAGGCTATAGGCTGTAGATGGTTTTACAAAATCAAGTATAAGGTTGATGGTGGAGTGGAAAGATTTAAGGCTAGGCTTGTATCAAAGGGATATATCCAAAATGACCCTGTAGTCAAGATGGGCACTGTCAGGGCTATTATTTCAATTCCAACAACCAAGGGATGGAAACTATATCAAATGGATGCGTATTATGCATTTGAACAAGGAGGCCTATATGAAGAGGTGTATTTGACAATTCCAGAAGGTTTTTCAGGACAAGAGAGGACTGATGGGAAAGTGTGCAGGCTCTTGAAGTCTTTGTATGGGCTGAAGAAAGCCTCCAGGAAATGGGATATAAAACTCACTAAAGCTTTAACTTCAGCTGGATTACATCAAAGCACAAGGGATTACTCTTTGTTCACCAAGAAGGATGGTGACAAGATTGTTGTAGTCCTAGTCTATGTAGATGACTTGCTGTCTATGATTCAGTACACCCAATAAATACTGCATACAACTTTCAAGATCAAGGATTTGGCAAAACTTAGATACTTTCTAGGCATTGAATTTGCAAAAAGTAAAGAGGGGATATTGATGCATCAGGGAAAATATGCATTTGAGTTAATAGCAGACATGTGGCTTCCATGTGCTAAAACTGTCACAATAACTCTTATGGGTCAGAATCAAAAACTCTCTACACTTGAGTTTGATCAACATGTAGCATCAAATTATGAGGACTTACATTAGAAGATCCTATTGGATACCAAAAGATTATTGGCAGGCTACTATATCTCACAACTACTAGACCAGACATTGCTTTTGCTGTACAAAGTTTGAGCCAATTCATGCATTCTCCTAAGAAATCGCATATGGAGGCAGCCATTAGATTCGTTAGATATGTGAAGCATGCACCATGGTTGGGAATAATGATGTCTGCCACTAGTGATGAACTTTTGAAGGTGTATTATGATGCTGATTGGGGTGCTTGTATTAGCAGCATAAGGTCGATTACTGGTTACCTAGTACACTATGTCAATTCTCCTATTTCCTGGATGTAAGAATCTGGCTAAATGACAGGATTGTTCAAGGAACTTGGAGTGAATGTTAAAGTTCATGTTTCTTTGTTTTCTGACAGCAAATAAGCATTGCAAATAGCTACTAATCATGTGTTCACTACTAAAAAATTGTCAAAAAACGACGGCCAAAAGCGACGCAGTCACTTCCGTCGCTTTTTAGCTCGTCGCTTTTCAAAAAGCGACGGACAACGTCATTTTTCAAAAAGCGACGGACTGCGTCGCTAAGAAAGCAATGGACTGCGTCTCTTTTAGCGACGGACTGAGTCGCTTTTCGACCTTCTTTTTTTTTGAATTTTTTAAAAAAAGCGACGGAGTCCGTTGCTTTATTTTAATTTTCATTTTTTTTAATTTCTAAAGGGCGACGTAATCCGTCGCTTTTCTAGAATTTTTTTTTTTGAAAATCCCAGTAAAGTGACGGATAAAAGGACACTGTCCGTCGTTTTTCTGGAAATTTTATTTTTAAAAACCCAAAAAAAGCGACGAAAAAATCCACGCTATCCGTCGCTTTTATGGAATTTTTTTTTAAAACCTAAAAAAGCGACGGAAAAAACCACGCTGTCAGTCGCTTTTTCTGGGTTTTAAAAAAAATTAAAACTCAAAAAAGCGACGGACTAAACCACGCTGTCCGTCACTTTTTCTGCAATATTTTTGACAGTAGCAGATCTCAGCTTCTGCCTGCAAATTCAATTCAATTCAATTCTACACTATTCAGCCCAATCAAACACACACAATTATAAACAGTCTAAACAAAACATAAAATAACAAACTTAAAATAACATTCAAAAGTATTTAAATCATAAATTAAAGACTTATAAAGTCTTTTAAAATTCGTTTTAAAATTTCAAAAAGTTCATAAATGTCCAGAGATCTAAACTAGGGAGTGAGATCTACATAATCATCCTCATCACTCTCATCGTCGGTGTCATCGGTGTCATCGGGAGCCGAAGTAGTAGGTCGACGAGCGAGGTTCATCACTTGTTCTTTGATTTGCTGAACGGTCTCACTCATGCTTTGTTGTTCAACTATTCTTTTCCGCTCCGACTCTGCTAGTGCCGCTGTAAGTTTAGTTATTTGATTCGACATAGCAGCAATCTGAACACCGTCAAGTGCCTCAGCTTGACGTGACGATCCAATACCTTCTAAGCCTGATTAAAGGCGTCTAACATCGTTGCGAGAGCCTGGACCATAGCATCTACCCTTGTGTGTCCCCCCTACCACTTTTTCTTTCCAAATCTGAGTGGACAGTTCAGGTGTCAATTGAACCGAACTATCTAGATTCTCAGCAACGTACTTATGAAAGTCATTCTGCATATTAAATATAAATATTGACATCAATATATATACATATCATAAATATATTCACTATTGATATATATTTTTCATATTAAATAACTTACAAAAGTTCGTTCGGCCCTTTCCTCCTCTGACTTATTTTCTTTCTTCTTGACATGAGTCTTTTTGAAAACCTCTGGTTCAATGGGAGTGCGTCCCAATTCTTTTTCCTATAAATAAAAACTGAAATTTATAACGATATATATGTATCAACTAATTATTTATTTAAACGTTTGAATTAGAACTTACCATCTCTTGTGCAATTGTTCCAACCGTCTTTGCACCTCTGGTGTGCAACGAGCCACCTTTAAGACTGCCTCTAGCCATTTTGGCTTGATCTGATATTGCCTTAAACTTGTCTATTTTCCAATACTGACCCAATTCAGCAAAAACATGAGGCAACATCCAACCGGGACGTTCACCACTATCCCGAACGCTCTTTAGCCAGTTAGACAGTCTGGTGGATGCCTTCCTCTCAAATGTGGTCCCAATGACCAAATTGTACCTCGACTCCCAAGTACACATAGTCTGAAAAAAAATTGAATAACGTTAATTAAATCGATAGTAAAAAAAGTAAAGTATACTAAACTTAACTAAAAAATATATACCTTAAAGTTATTAAACATCGCCTGGCGTATACTGTTTGGAATCTCGCTCCAAGAGTGATAAGCTTGTGTATAGAGTTTTCTAACACACTCTTTTAAAGCCCGGGCAACATCCTTTGCAGGATGCCACTTGCAAAACACATAATAAATATATTAGTTCATGAATAATATATTAAAGTATAAGAAATAAATAAAATAAAGTAGCAAATAGATAACAAAACAAACTTACGATGATCCATCTGGCTCAATCATGACTCTACCAAGTCTTTCCTTCTGGCCAGGAGCTAGAGCAGACATCGTATCATGTGGTGTAGCACTAGGTACAACTGTAGACGAGGGTGATACATCAGGATGCACAAAATGCTGAGTCAATGGAGGCGTACCGGCCATAGCATCTAACTGCTCGCTACTAGAATCTCCAAGCCTCATGGCAGATAACTGAGGAGATGTACCTGTGGGAGATGGAGTACCTGCCGATAAGGGTCATGCTCGACGAATAGCCTGTAAAGGTAGGTCCTCGTAGCGTCGTGAAGGCAATGCTTGTGAAGTAGATGAAGCACCGACTGGTCGACGATAATTAGGATAATATTACCGAGGATCCGTCGTACCAAACGGAACAGCAAATAAATGAGTATTATGGCTGATGCGCTCTGGCGCAGAAGAAATAGATCCTGCAATATCCTCAGGATCTATCGGTCTCCTAGACTTCTTCTTTTTAGCCTGTTTAGTCTGGACAACTCCAAGATGCTTGCGATATCTATCACCGTCACCGCCTGATGACATCTGTATGCAAATTTACATGTATAATATATATAAAAATCATAAATTAAATAAAATTAGTAAAATACACTTACATATCTACTAGTTAGCTTTCATTCTACACTATTCCTCCTCGCTTGTTTCAATTCCATCATTCTCCCATTCTTCCTCCTCAGTTGTTTCATTTTCATTATCGTCCCATTCTTCGTCATCAAATGATTCATTTTCCTCATTCTCGGATATTTCTTCCTCAACATTCAATATCTCATCATCAGATACTTCTTCTAATATGTGTTGAGGATGTTGTAGTGTGGTTTCCAATTCAACATCAACTTGTTGTTGAACAATTGCAACATCATTTTGATACGCCACATCTAAGACATTGTCAATTTCAATTCTTTCCACATGCTTACTTTTTATAACAACCCACCAATCAGCTTTGTCTCTACGCAATGGATATGAAACGTAATACACTTGTTTAGCATGTTGTGCAATAATAAAAGGATCATAACTTATGTATTTCCTGGTGTGCTTAACTTCAATTATATTATGTTGATGGTCCACCTTTGTGCCTCTATGTGATGGTTCAAACCACTCACACCGAAACAATACAATCTTTTTATTAGGTCAACCTGAATACCTCACTTCAATAATCTCT
Organism: Solanum verrucosum; assembly: GCF_900185275.1. Taxonomy (NCBI): domain Eukaryota; kingdom Viridiplantae; phylum Streptophyta; class Magnoliopsida; order Solanales; family Solanaceae; genus Solanum; species Solanum verrucosum. The sequence goes on from NW_026020273.1 coordinate 514,893, forward strand.
TGAATGACACCATAATATTTAATAGTTTGACCAGTACCATCAACATCACCTTGTATATAGACACCGCTATTATTAGTTTTCTTGTTCCTAGATACTTTTTCAGTTTGAAACTTAAAACCATTGACACAATACTTATTCATTGCCAGTACTTCAGATTGAGGTCCAAGGGCTACTTCTTTCACTAATTGCAAATGTTGGACACTTGAGTATTCATCGTAAACCTACGCGATTGTTATTTCAAGTAATATAATTTAGTATAACATGAATATATTATTAAATACTTAGTGATTGCACACTTACATAACTCCTTAGCCATTTGGAAAATTCTGTATAAATGGCTTCATTACCCCATATGTTTACGAACAAGCTGATCATTTTACATTCAAGTACTTAGTTAGTTAATGATCACTTATTAGTATGTAATTTAATAACATATTTTTAACACTTACTTGACATATGATTGAATCTCTGGACAATTAAGCAAAATATGTGTCACAACTGATTGCATTTCCATATCAGTGAAGCCTCGCTTTCTACGCTTTTTAGATCCTCGACCATTTTGATTAAAAATTGATATTGGTGGAAATAAAGGATCAATATCGCCTTCATCATTGTGATTGGGCATGTTTCTCCTACATGACACATCATGACCAAAGTAATAAGAATCACATGTTTCTCTCCCAATATGACCTTGAACAAATGATCCTTCGATCCTTCCCCGTTGCTTAATTGTTTGCTTCGAACTACCAATTTTTCTGCATGCATATATGTATATATATGTTAATATATAAAAGACTTGGCGAATATATATAACTTAGTGAATATTTCAAATGGATACCTCTCAAATGGATACATCCATCTTGTTTGAACCGGACCTCCGAGGCGGGCCTCTTGTACAAGGTGAATTAGAAGATGCTCCATTACATAAAAAAAACCACATGGAAATATCTTCTCCAACTTAGTAGTAGTGACAAGAATATTTTCCTCCATCCTATCTAAACTACTCTCCAACAACTTTCCAGAACCCAAATCTTTAAGAAAAAAGACTTATCTCTGTGATTGGTTTCCATATCCTTTCGGGTAGATGGCTAAAAGCGATAGGAATTAAAGTTTCCATGAACACATGACAATCATGACTTTTCATACCTATCAATTTTCCTTCATTCATATCTGCCCGCTTTCCTAAATTCGAAGCATAGCCCTCTGGCATCCTCAAATTTTTAACCCACTCAATAATTTCACGTTTCTCATCCAATGTGAATGAAAAGCTGGCTTTGGGCTTAACTATTTTACCATTCTGTAATTCCTGCAGCCATAACTCTTTTCTCCTACAATATTCCTTTATGTCCATTCTAGCTTTTGGATTGTCTTTTGTCTTACCCTTAACATCCATCACTGTGTTAAACAAATTGTCAAAGTAATTTTTTTCAATGTGCATCACATCTAGATTATGTCGTAGCAGATTGTCCTTCCAATACGGCAACTCCCAAAATATGCTTTGTTTGGTCCAATTATGTTCAGCACCATATCCAGGAAGTCTAGAAGGTGAATCTTCTGTAACTTTAGGTAATTGAGAAATTCTCTCCCAAATGTGATGCCCTGTGAGTAATGGAGGTGGGGGGTCACTTTCAACCTTATTTTTCCTAAATGCATTTTTCATCTTTCTAAACTCATGGTCCATTGGCAAGAACTGGCGATGACAATCAAACCATGTATTTTTTCTGCCATGCTTTAAAGTGAATGCCTTACTATTTTCCATGCAATACGGACATGCTAGCTTTCCAGCTATCATCCAACCAGACAACATCCCGTATGCAAGAAAATCATTAATAGTCCACATTAAAGAAGCACGCATGATAAAATTCTGCTTATTTGATATATCATAAGTCAAAACGCCTTCAAACCACAATTGTTTGAGCTCATCTATCAATGGTTGTAGATAGACATCAATCAAACTTTTTGGATTCAGGGGACCTGGAATAACACAACTTAGAAAGATGTAGGGACTGGTCATGCACATTTCAGGAGGAAGATTATACAGAGTAAGAAATACCGGCCAACATGAATAAGGCGAAGCATTATTAGAGAATGGTGTGAAGCCATCTAAACACAACCCCAATCTAACATTTCTTGGTTCACTAGCAAAATCAGGATATACATTATCAAAATGCTTCCATGCTTCACCATCAGATGGATGAGACAAGACACCCGGCGACCTTCTATATTCACGATGCCATCTCATATGTGGGGCAGACTTCATCGATGCATACAACCTTTTTAATCTAGGAATGAGAGGTAGATAATGCATCGCCTGAACTGGGACCATCTTTCCAGCCGGAGTCCTCTTATAACGAGTATGTCCAGAAAACTTACAATTTTCTAATTCACTATCAATCTTGTAAAACAACATGCATCCATTAACACAACAATAAATTCTATCATACGTCAATCCTAACTTGGACACCAAACGCTTTGCCTGATAGAAGTTCTTTGGTATGTTAAACTCCGGATTAACTAGTTCACCCAAAAGATCAACCATTGAGTCCATAGCAGCATTAGGAACATTCCAATCTGATTTAATTTTCATTAATCTAACCGCAACTGACAAGGCAGAATGCGGACTCCCTTCACATAGTGGACAACTAGACTCTTCTAATTGATCATAAAAGTGTCTTGCTTCTTCATTAGGAGCTTTATCAAAATATTGTTCCGGTTCCATCCCACCTTGAACCCCGAAAGCATCATTGATCATTTCACGAACTCTATCATGTTCAACCCTATCATGTTCAACTCTAACTTGTTCAACCCCAATATGGCCATGTGGTGCAACCATATTATATACATCAACATGCATCGAATTATAAAAGATACCATCCAATCCATCACTTTCTCCATGATCACTCCATACAAAATATCTAGGCTTAAATCCATTACGGTACAAATGAACCATAACTCTATCTGGTTTGAAAAATATTAAGCACTTACATACACTACAAGGACACCTAACCAATCCATTAATCTTGAAAATGTCAAGTGTCATTGTATGTTCAGTAAAATTTCTAACATTGTCAATAAACTTAGGTTTCAAACCAGCACCAGTTTCATAATGCATATTATACATCCACAAACGATAATCCATCTACAAAAATATAGATATTCAATTATATTATAAATATAATTTAATAATAATTTTACTAGTAGTAGTCCTAAAATTAGTTTAGTATTGACTAAACCACATTAATTAATTTAACTTATTTAAACAACTTAACAACTTTAACTAGTTTAGTTTTGACGTAATACAACACTAAATCCACCAACTAAATCACATTAATTAATTTAACTTATTTAAACAACTTTAACTCTTGAACTAGTTTAGTTTTAACTTAATACAACACTAAATCCACCAACTAAATCACATTAATTAATTTAACTTATTTAACCAACTTTAACTCTTTAACTAGTTTAGTTTTGACTTAATACAACACTAAATCCACCAACTAAACCACATTAATTAATTTAACTTACTTAAACAACTTAACAACTTTAACTAGTTTAGTTTTGACTTAATACAACACTAAATACACCAACTAAACCACATTATTTAATTTAACTTATTTAAACAACTTAACAACTTTAACTAGTTTAGTTTTGACTTAATACAACACTAAATTCACCAACTAAACCACATTAATTAATTTAACTTATTTAAACAACGTTAACTCTTTAACTAGTTTAGTTTTGACTTAATACAACACTAAATCCACCAACTAAACCACATTAATTAATTTAACTTATTTAAACAACTTAACAACTTTAACTAGTTTAGTTTTGACTTATTACAACACTAAACCCACCAACTAAACCACATTAATTAATTTAACTTATTTAAACAACTTAACAACTTTAACTAGTTTAGTTTTGACTTAATACAACACTAAATCCACCAACTAAACCACATTAATTAATTTAACTTATTTAAACAACTTTAACTCTTTAACTAGTTTAGTTTTGACTTAATACAACACTAAATCCACCAACTAAACCACATTATTTAATTTAACTTATTTAAACAACTTTAACTCTTTAACTAGTTTAGTTTTGACTTAATACAACACTAAATCCACCAACTAAACCACATTATTTAATTTAACTTATTTAAACAACTTTAACTCTTGAACTAGTTTAGTTTTGACTTAATACAACACTAAATCCACCAACTAAACCACATTATTTAATTTAACTTATTTAAACAACTTTAACTCTTTAACTAGTTTAGTTTTGACTTAATACAACACTAAATCCACCAACTAAACCACATTAATTAATTTAACTTATTTAAACAACTTTAACTCTTTAACTAGTTTAGTTTTGATTTAATACAACAGTAAATCCACCAACTAAACCACATTAATTAATTTAACTTATTTAAACAACTTAACAACTTTAACTAGTTTAGTTTTGACTTAATACAACACTAAATCCACCAACTAAACAACATTAATTAATTTAACTTATTTAAACAACTTAATAACTTTAACTAGTCTAGTTTTGACTTAATACAACACTAAATCCATCAACTAAACCACATTAATTAGTTTAACTTATTTAAACAACTTTAACTCTTTAACTAGTTTAGTTTTGACTTAATACAACACTAAATCCACCAACTAAACCACATTATTTAATTTAACTTATTTAAACAACTTTAACTCTTGAACTAGTTTAGTTTTGACTTAATACAACACTAAATCCACCAACTAAACCACATTATTTAATTTAACTTATTTAAACAACTTTAACTCTTTAACTAGTTTAGTTTTGACTTAATACAACACTAAATCCACCAACTAAACCACATTATTTAATTTAACTTATTTAAACAACTTTATAACTTGAACTAGTTTAGTTTTGACTTAATACAACACTAAATCCACCAACTAAACCACATTATTTAATTTAACTTATTTAAACAACTTAACAACTTTAACTAGTTTAGTTTTGACTTAATACAACACTAAATCCACCAACTAAACCACATTATTTAATTTAACTTATTTAAACAACTTTAACTCTTGAACTAGTTTAGTTTTGACTTAATACAACACTAAATCCACCAACTAAACCACATTATTTAATTTAACTTATTTAAACAACTTAACAACTTTAACTAGTTTAGTTTTGACTTAATACAACACTAAATCCACCAACTAAACCACATTAATTAATTTAACTTATTTAAACAACTTTAACTCTTTAACTAGTTTAGTTTTGATTTAATAGAACACTAAATCCACCAACTAAACCACATTATTTAATTTAACTTATTTAAACAACTTTAACTCTTGAACTAGTTAGTTTTGACTTAATACAACACTAAATCTACCAACTAAACCACATTAATTAATTTTACTTATTTAAACAACTTAACAACTTTATAACTTGAACTAGTTTACTTTTGACTTAATTCCAACAACTAAATCCATCAACAAAACCACATTATGTAATTTAACTTATTTAAACAACTTAACAACTTTAACTAGTTTAGTTTTGACTTAATTCCAACAACTAAATCCATCAACAAAACCACATTTTTTAATTTAACTTATTTCTAAATTTAAAGCTATGTGTCAACACTAGATGGACACAAATCGATCTTGCAAGAAAATCAATTTTGTTATCAATAGGATCAACTAGTGTTGGTACTTATGCTTAACAAACAATTGATGGACACAAAAATATTATCATAAAATTAAAGCTTAATATCAATACTAGATGGACACAAACACATTATTGAAAACAATTGTACTTGAACTTTAGAAATTTAGAAGCACCAACCTTATCTCCTACTTTGATGAAAGAAGCAATATACTTTTGTATCAACTTTTTTAGATGTTGAGCTTCCTCAGTTGCCTAGCACGAAAAGTTCTAAAATTAGTTAAATATCAAGTTCAAGTTCTAATTCTAAGTTCAAGTTCTAATTTCAAGTTCAAGTTCTAAGTTCAAGTCAAATTCTAAGTTCAAGTTCTAAGTTCAAGTCAAATTCTAAGTTCAAGTTCTAAGTTCAAGTCAAATTCTAAGTTCAAATTCTAAGTTCAAGTCAAATTCTAAGTTCAAGTTCAAATTCTAATTTCAAGATCAAGTTCTAATTTCAAGTTTTAAGTTCAAGTTCAATTTATAATTTCAAGTTCAAGTTTTAATTCTAAGTTCAAGTTCTAATTTCAAGTTCATGTTCAAATTCTAAGTTCAACTTTAATAACTAAGTTTAAGTTCAAGTTCTAGTTCATGTTCAAGTTCTAAGTTTCAAATTCTAAGTTCAAGTTCAAGTTCTAATTCAATACACTAATTAACAAATTCAATACTCAAATATCAAGTTCTAAGTTCAAGTTCAATTTCAAATTCTAATTCTAAGTTCAAGTTAAAGTTCAAGTTCTAATTTCAAGTTCAAGTCAAATTCTAAGTTCAAGTTCAAGTTCTAAGTTCAAGTTCAAATTCTAATTTCAAGTTCAAGTTCTAAGTTGAAGTTCAATTTATAATTTCAAGTTCAAGTTCTAATTCTTATTTCAAGTTCTAATTTCAAGTTCATGTTCAAATTCTAAGTTCAACTTCAATAACTAAGTTTAAGTTCAAGTTCTAAGTTCAAGTTCAAGTTCAAGTTCAAGTTCTAATTCTTATTTCAAGTTCTAATTTCAAGTTCATGTTCCAATTCTAAGTTCAACTTCAATAACTAAGTTTAAGTTCAAGTTCTAGTTCAAGTTCTAAATTCTAAGTTCAAGTTCAAATTCTAATTTCAAGTTCAAGTTCTAAGTTCAAGTTCAATTTATAATTTCAAGTTCAAGTTTTAATTTTAAGTTCACGTTCTAATTTCAAGTTCATGTTCAAATTCTAAGTTCAACTTCAATAACTAAGTTTAAGTTCATGTTCAAGTTCTAAGTTTTAAATTCTAAGTTCAAGTTCAAGTTCTAATTCAATACACTAATTAACAAATTCAATACTCAAATTTCAAGTTCTAAGTTCAAGTTCAATTTCTAAGTTCAAGTTCAAATTCTAATTCTAAGTTCAAGTTCAAGTTCAAATTTCAACATCAAGTTCTAAGTTTAACTTCAAATTCTAAGTTCAAGTTCAAGTTCAAATTCTAATTTCAAGTTTAAGTTCTAAGTTGACGTTCAATTTATAATTTCAAGTTCAAGTTCTAATTATCATTTCAAGTTCTAATTTCAAGTTCATGTTCAAATTCTAAGTTCAACTTCAATAACTAAGTTTAAGTTCAAGTTCTAAGTTCAAGTTCTAGTTCAAGTTCAAGTTCAAGTTCTAAGTTTCAAATTCTAAGTTCAAGTTCAAGTTCTAATTCAATACACTAATTAACAAATTCAATACTCAAATTTCAAGTTCTAAGTTCAAGTTTAAATGCTAAGTTCAACCTCAATAACTAAGTTTAAGTTCTAATTTCAAGTCCAACTTCAAATTCTAAGTTCAAGTTCTAAGTTTAAGTTCAAGTTCTAAGTTCAAGTTCTAGTTCAAGTTCAAATTCTAAGTTCAAGTTCAAGTTCTAATTTCAAGTTCAAGTTCTAAGTTCAAGTCAAATTCTAAGTTCAAGTTCAAATTCTAATTTCAAGTTCAAGTTCTAAGTTCAAGTTCAATTTATAATTTCAAGTTCAGGTTTTAATTCTAAGCTCAAGTTTTAATTTCAAGTTCATGTTCAAATTCTAAGTTCAACTTCAATAACTAAGTTTAAGTTCAAGTTCTAGTTTATGTTCATGTTCAAGTTCTAAGTTCAAATTCTAATTTCAAGTTCAATTTATAATTTCAAGTTCAAGTTTTAATTCTTATTTCAAGTTCTAATTTCAAGTTCATGTTCAAATTCTAAGTTCAACTTCAATAACTAAGTTTAAGTTCAAGTTCTAAGTATAATCAAGAGGCGATAGGGAATTTAGGACTGGTTACATTTCTTTCAATTTATAGATCGTGCTATAGAGTTGAGTTATAAGTACGTATGAAATCTGAATCATGCTTTGTGTTTCACATACGCTCTAGAGGATTTATTGAGGTTCTACGGTAGAGATTGTTTGTTATCAATTTTTTTAGACGTGATAGGGCTAGAGATGCTCGACTTTGTTATTGATATGGGCATGGATTGGTGGAAACCTTATTATGTTGATGTCGACTACCAAGAGAAGACTGTTAGATTTAAGTTCCCAGGGGAATTAGTATCAGAATCGAAAGCTAAAGGTACAATGCCAAAAGGAAAGTTTATTTGCAATCTTTAGGCAAGGAATTGTTTGCCAATGGTTGTACTTATCATATTGTCTGAGCGAGTTTAAGATATTAATGTTGAGACCTCGACTCTTCAGTTATTATAGTGGGCAATGAGTTTCTAGGTGTATTTCCAGGTGAGCTTCTTGCTATTTCCCTGGAACAAGCGACAAATTTTTCTACTGATACATTACGAGATGCTCTGCCGATATCAATTTCCCCATTTAGAATTGCACCAGCAAATTGAAGGATATATTAGATAAGAGCTTTAACAGGACTAGTGCATCACCATGTGGTGCACCAATGTTATTTGTTCGGAAGAAAGATGAATCATTGTAGAAGTGTATAGACTACAAAAAAACTGAATAAGGTGACTATAGAGAACAAATATCCACTACAAATGATTGGTGAGTTTTTTTGACAAACTATATGATATCGGATGCTTCCCAAAGATTGATTTACATTTAGGGTACCACTAGGTCCTTGTTCGAGAGAGTAATGTTTCCAAGACAACTTTCAGGATTAGATATGGCCATTTTGAGTTTCTTGTAATGTCTTTCAGATTGGCGAATGACCCAACAATATTTATGAACCTGATGAATAGTATAACCATTTCATTCTATACTTGTTCGTAATTGTATTAGTTAATTATATTCTGGTACATTTCATTCAGAGGCAAACCATAGAGATCATCAAAAAGTAGTGCTTCAGTTACCCCAAGGTTAGAGGTTGTAAGCTAAATTCTCAAAGTATTTCTGGTTGTATTTAATGGTTTTTTTTTTGCCGGGGCCATATTGTATTAGATGCTGGTATTTAGGTATACTTACAGAAGACTGAGGTTGTGAAGACTTGGCCTAGACCTATGAACTTGGTCGAAGTTCGAATCTTTCTGAGGGTTAGCGGAGTATTATATAAATTTTGTGGAAGCATTTTTTTTCTTTTCTCCACTTTCAGCACCCCTAACAAAGTTGACTTAAAAAGAACTTAAGTTTCAGTGGACAATAGCCTATGAGGGGAGATTCCAAGAGCTGAGATATAAAATGACTTCAACACCAGTTCCAACTCTACAAGACGGTCAAGAGGGAAATGTAATGAATTATTATGCTTGAAGAATTAGGTTGGTTTATGTTCTGAAATATTAAAGAAAGGTAATTGCTTATGCTTCATAATAGTTAATGAAGAATGAAAAGAACTACTCGACCTACGATTTAAAGATGATTGCAATTATTCATTCCTTGAGGATTTTGAGGCATTACTTGAATGTCTTTAATGTTGATATTTATAAAGATCCTAAGATCCCAGTATATTTTTAGACTGAAAAAGGTAATTCTACAATAGCGCCGATGGAATGAATTGCTGAAAGTTATTGATGTGGATATCTTATATCATCCAAGGAAGGTAAAATATAGTAGTGGATGCCCTCAGTCGTAATTCTATGGGTAGTTTATCACCTTTGGGAGCTGAGAACCAGGAGATGGCCAAAGAGCTCCATCAATTGGCTGGTTTGGGGTTATATTATAAAACTCCAATGACATTAGATTCACAGTTTAGGACTGGGTAATATCATCTCTATTTGTTGGGGTGAAGGCTTGACAAAGTGAAGATCCTAGCTTAGATCAGCTCAGAGGCAAGGCTTAGCAGCAAAAAAAAAATTCACCTTTGATAGAGCAGGAGAGACAGTCTTCAGATTCAGATATCAGTTATATGTTTTGAATGCCACATGGCTTTTATTGAAAAATATGGGACATGAGAACCATTCTCGCTTCTTTGTTCACATAGGAACCATGAAAATGTGTCATGGTATTAAGGAGATATGTTGTCAATAGGGAGAGGTAGAGCATCAAAAGCTTAGTTTGCTAACTTAGGAGATAGTTATTCCATTGTGGAAGTGGAAGGAGACAAATGTGAATTTTGTCACATGTTTTCCGCATTCGCGAGGGAAGATCAAATTCCATTTGGGTGATTATTCACAGGTTGACGAAATCAGCCAATTTCTGTCTAGTCAGGACTACCTTCTGATGGAATTTGTTGGGATGTACATTAGAGAGTTATTTATACTCAATTATGTCTCAGTATAGATTACTTCAAATAGATGGACACATTTTATTGCACAACACAGAGATCCTTGTTGAAGGGTTTGGGGACTCAAGTTAATCTTAGTACAGATTTTCATCTTCAGATTAATGGCCAAGCTGAACGTATAATCTAAATGCTCAAGGACATGTTATGGGTATGTGTGCTAGATTTTCGTGGAAACTGCTGTGATCACGTGTTACTGGTTGAGTTTTCTTATAATAACAACTTCCAAGCAAGTATTCAAATAGCTCCTTATGAAGCACTATATGGAAGAAGTGCAAGTCACCAATTTATTGGTTAAAGATCAGGGAAGTAGAGTTGCTAGGTCATGATCTAATCTAACAATTTATGGAGAAGGTAAAGCTTATTAGAGATCAGTTATAGATATTATAGAGTAGTCAGAAGTCCTATGCAGATGTTTGACAACGAGACTTAGATTTTAATGTAGAAGATTGGTTTTTCTTCAAAGTATGGCCTATGAAGGGTATCATGCGATTAGTCAAGAAAGGAAAGGCGAGTCCAAGGAATGTAGGGCCATGTAATATTATTTGGAGGATTCGTAGGGTGGCTTACGAGCTTGATTTTCCTTCAGAATTTAAAAGCAGTTCATCTGGTGTTCCATGTATCTAGTTTATAGAAGTGCATCGAAAATGCTTCGAATTATGCCTGTTGAGGATATTCTTGTCACTACAAACTTGTTTTATACTAAGGTGTTAGTGGCTATTTTGGTTTGGCAGGTAAGAAAGATTTGGACCGAAGAAGTGGTTTCTATGAAAGTGTTATGGTGGAATAACATAGTTGAGGAAATAACTTGAGAAGCCGAGGAGGAAATAGGGAAGAATTACCCCCAACTATTGATGACTTAAGCTGAGTTATTTTTCAATAATTGACAATTATTCGTGTACACAAACTTAATTGGATTTTAAATACCAAAATATGCAGTTTATATGGATTGTCGCAAGCTAGATATACGAAGCCTTGTAAGTGGATTTTCAGAACTGGATTTAAGATTTGCGAATGTAACAAATATAGCCTTGCAAACAGCACAATAGCAGCAAGCAATACAATCAAGAGATTGGTCGAATCCATTCGCAGACGAATGTTCTTAAGGAGGGGAGAATGTGAGACCCCGTTGTTCTTTCGCATAGTATGTGTATCATTGCATGAGTGTATGAGCTTTCTATGACTTGGTGTATAATTTCAGGAGAATAAGGTTGCAAATGGGAGGTAAAAAAAATCAAAGAATTAGACTAACGTTATGGGTCAAGGATGCCCTTAAATAAGTTTGAGTTAAAGAATGTCTATTCTAACACCCCACCCGTTCAGAACGCTTAAGTTAACCGGTACCTTTGGGGATAAGATAGAGTGTCTTATATGTTAATAGGGATGTTTTATAAGGTGATATAGTCCCTCAATGATTGTAAGTTATGTTTTGAAGTGAAGCAAGTTGAGAAATAAATAGTTGGCAAAAGTTAGAGTAAGTTTCTTTGATAAATTTTCTAAAAATTAGGTCAAATGTCTCGGAACTTTTCTCCCAATATACAAATCTTTAGAAGAACCGCAATATAAATCGAAGGTCTACAAGTCTACTTTCCAACGCACTAAATCATTTGTCCATACGACTTCAGATCTGAAAGATATTCAGATTTTAGTGAGACTGCACAAGCAGGCACGTGAAAGTGGGTCCCTCGCCCCTATGTCGGTTTAGCTCTATAAGATTTGGTTTCCCTTCATTCTAACTCATTTTTTTCGACCAAAAAATAGAAGGAAGCAGTCCTAAATCCTCTCTAAAGGTTCCCCTATCATCCAAGCAAATATCAACAAGATTTTAATGTGGTTTCACCCTCGGAATGTTCAAAGATTGTGTTACTTCTTTCCTCCTCGTTGGTTGTGATTTGAAGGATTCCTCGTGGTGAAGGAGTCTCGTTTTTAGGTGGTGTTGCTGTTGTTTGGAGGTAATAATTCTCACCATTCATTTTATTGAGTCATTCCAAGTTATAGCTATGCTATATAAGCAAGAACACGAATAGAGGGCTGGAAAATCGTATTTTGATAGTTATGTGATGTTGGGCTGTTTTGAAGTATTTTCTGATATTGTTGTTGCTGGAATATTTTTGGAAATACTTTGTATGTGTGTGGTTCTTGTTGATATGAGTATGGAAGAGAAGAAGAAGTATAGATGGATATTTAATTATAACATAAATTAGCGTAACGTTGGTTCTATTATTGCATTGCAATTTTCAAATTCTTTCTTCTTGGTTCAACGTCTTGTGTTTAAGGAGACCGTTTGTTATTAACAAGACATGTTAATGTACTACAAGCTCCATCAAATTTAAGTTTAGGTTTTGTCCTTTCAAGCTCTTTTGCATATGAAGAGAAAGACATGACTACAAATGTAATTATTGGACGAACGTATAGGATGATGATTGGAAGTGGCGAGTTCAAGTTATTATGGTTATATTGAACAATTATAGGACCATATTATACATATTTTTTATGGTTTTAATGGTTTGAAGAATCGTGGTTAGGATTTAGTTATGGTTATTTTGGGTTGGAAAAGAGGGGTGCGGCGATACGCCAAGTTTTAATTGTTGTACAAGCATACACTATTTGGTTGTTGTTGACTATTGTGTAGGCCTCAACTTGTTAATAGCTGCTGCAAAAATGTATGTTACGTCATTAATTTGGGGTTGTAATTTGGAGAAGAAAAGGTAATGAAGCATGCATTTAAAAAGGGTCTGGCGAGCTAATTACTCTGCTAGTAGGATCTAAATTGCTACTTTGACCCTTCTGTGTTAATATTCTGCCTGTAATGGTTGTGTGACATGATTTTCTATAGATTACATACTCTAAGGAAGGGGTACAATCCATATTGATACAACAAGACCCAAAATCGAGGTAGTTAAGGCTAAGCAATGTACTTCCTCTGAGCACGAATTTTGAAATCCTAAATCGTCAAATATTGTCTTGCTACTCAATTACTAGAAAGACCTTAGTATGTAAGGAAGGGGTACAATCCATATTGTACAACAAGACCCAAAATCGAGGTATGTTAAGGCTAAGAATTGTACTTCCTCTGAGCACGAATTTTGAAATCCTAAATCGTCAAATATTGTTTTACTACTCTATTAATAGAAAGACCTTTGGTGAAAGGCATTGATATTGCAGTTGGTGTATTTTTGTGACTCCATTATGTTGCTATTCCACTTGTTCGGTTAGATAGGGTATTTGGCTTGTTTATGTCATTTTGTTTATTCACTTGACTATAGGTCCATGTGTACACATTCTTATTCTTCTTTAGGTGTAGTAACCTGAAAATATTAGAGATGAACAATATGAATTTGAAATCAGTCCTCCTTCCTCGCTAATTTATATTTTTGAAAACTTTAAATAAAACGTCCTTAAATATAAAACTTAGGTTTAAACTACTAAAGTATGGGTTTTTCTGAAATACTTTCCTTTACAATTCACTAAGGAAACATATATAGATACTAAGTGAGGAACTTTAAGCACTTTATGGACATCCTCAAGGATTAAGTTGTCTTTCTAAATCCAAGTTAACTGTTCCAGTTTAATCTACAAGTATATAAGTTTCACGAGATATTTACATGTGATACGAAAGTGATTACGAGATTATGAGTACAAGAGTACCAATGAGCCAAGATTGGCAACATGATTCAGGTAACAAATGCATTACGGATCCATGACATTACATGCTATGCATTCTACTTCTGAGCTATAATTGGAAGGTATGGGGCCTATTGCCTATATTTATACGTATGAGACACAGATGGCCACAAGTTGGCGAATATGATCCCGGTTCGCTACCGGAAGGCACCACCATTGCTAGCACTTGGTTGGATATGACATGCATTTGCATCTATATATATATATATTCATGACATACAATTATGCGAGCATACCATGCATATTTAATCTATATAAGGTTTGATGTCAGCCATGGCGGCTACCAGAGTTTCTGTTTCAGGTGATATCTTTATTCCCCTTTTTACAGTAACTATTTATTATTCTATTTTCTGCCTTACATACTAGTACATCTTTATTCAAACTGACGTCCCGTTGCCTGAGACGCAATTTTGTTTCGTGCGTGCAGGTCCAGGTAGGGATTCTGATTAACCCCTCTGCTAGGATTCGAGGTTCAGCTGTGCGTTAGTAAGCTCCACTTCTTCCTGGAGCTTTCATAGGATGTTACTTTTATTGTACATTTTGGGTATAATCGGGGCCTTGTCCCAACCAGTGCTTATGTCACTCATAGAGGCTATTGTGGACACAATGTTCTGGGTTTCTTTCTGCAGCTTCCAGTTTCCAACCACACAGGCTTGGGATGTATAGATATGTATGTATGTGTGCATATCTTCATTGTAGCCTTGTCGGCTAGCTAGTACCTTATTATCTTTTGCTTGTCTACCTTCGTCTATTTGACTTATCGATATTCAAGTTATGACCCTAAGGGTCCAGTCATAATATTTTAGATGTTATGTTGCCTGACCTTCTAAGTCCGCAGTTGAGTCAGTTTGCATGTTTATGTGGCTAACTCGATTGCTTAAGGTGTCGAGTGCCAGTCATACCTTCTCTAGTTTGGGGCGTGACAATTTAGACACAAAAATAATGAGCAAATTTAAGATAAAAATAGTATTGAAATGCTCAATAACCAACACACACACACACACGCGCGCGCACACACACACACACACACACACACACATATATATATATAATAAATAAGATAATTAAATACACTAAAAAAATGAAACAACAAGTAGCCCAAGATTTCTAAAAGATAATACACTGCAAATATTTTGTTAATAGATATGAAAATATACATTTACATAAATGTAATTATAATTTTTAATTATGTAGTTATATAGCTTGTTTGGTTCAATTCTTATATTACTTTTTACCTTAATCATAATTAATTAAAATATTATTGATTTTCAAAATTAAAAACTAAATCAAACTAACATAAGGTTATTTTTATTTTATTTGAATTTGGGTTGGGTGGTTTAACAATTTCTCGTGAACACTCTTAGAAGTGGCTAATGAAAACCTAACAAGAACTAACTACTTTATAGCTATACTATTTAAAAGAGTGCTTTTACATTATAAATTCTTTGTAAATAAGCTTTTTTTAAAATTCTTTTAATCAATAGTGAATCTGCCATTTCGTAGAGTTTTCACATAATTTTGTAGCTCAATTACTTAGAAGAGTAATATAATCGACTTATGCATAAAATATATATTTTACGAATCGACATCACATCCTTTAACAGAGAAGAATTTATTTTATTAGAATATAAAGGAAAAGAGAACATACATCATAAGACTTTATACTTCATAGTATAAGATCATGGAGGACTAAAGACGCAACAACAGATTATTAAATGACTAAAAATCAAAGGAAAACGTGACATACTAAAACAAACTGACCTCACTGAAGATAAAAAAAAGAGTAGACAATGGATAAATCCTTCTCTAAAGACAATCAAATCAATGACCCCCTTTGACTGCAGAAGGCTTCGCATCATTGAGGAACTTATCTATTGTATCAAAGTTGTTGGAGGAATAATAAGCATATCGTATGCCACCAGGGGAATAAGTGACAATAGCAACACGTGCTCCTGTTGTAATAGAAAGTTCGTGTGCTTCCTTGACAACACTTGCCCATAGCTTTTTGATAGCTACAAAGCATTTCGCTTTAGACATTATCTGTAACATCTCGCAACTTGAAATAGCTAGAACGAAGCTGAGAACTTGAAATAATCATTTTTGGAAAGTATAAGGAAATCTGGAAATTTTTAAGTAATGTAAAATTGAGATTTTGGTCAACTTCAATCGGCCATAACTCCTAGCTCAGGATGCGTTAGGTGTAGTTCCAGATATGGTTGGAAATCTCTTGGATTTATCTTTCCAACGCCGTTGAGTTTGCACGATTCCGAATTCGTATGAGTGAATTATGTTCATTGGAAGTTGGGCTGTCCGAATAAAGAAATGTCCAATCCGGAATTTGAAAATGGGCAGTTTGGTCTTTTCCTTACCCAATTAATTAAATACGTTTTTAGTAAATTAAGTGGGGTCAAGACTGAGTTATTTCAGTTTAAGCTTTTGAGAAATAGAGTTAGGGTTTTTGGAGAAAGAACGCAAGAGAAAGGAGAAGTGGAAAATCAAGATTCGCCAAGAACGATCGATTTTGGTTGTGGATTCGCCAAGCAATTGATCCTACAAGGAATGTAAGTCTCTTATAGCATTGGGTTCATTCACCCATGCGCCAAACATGTTTAGTTTCAGCGCAATTCATCATAAAAGAGTTTGAAAGTTGATGTTCTTGACATGAATTCTTGAATTTGAATGTTGTTCTTGAATTGGGTTGAATTGTGAAGTTTCCGAGATCTTTACGTTGTGTTTTAGAGTTACTTTGAGTTAGGTTCTTGAGTACATACGCTGGGTATCGGGATCTAAAATGAAATTGAGGAAGATTATCAAATTTAGGTGGGTCGAGGCTGAAAAATAAAGAAGGAAAAAGTCGAGTAAGGTTCATGAAACAAGTCTGTGTCGTAGACTTGTTCCCATAGTGAACAAAAATATGCTCTGCATCGCGGAGAGGACGCGGACTCCTCTGTCTCAAAATTTAATTTCGCAAGTAATTATTTAAAACACCTCCGCGTCGCGGGCATGTTCCAAGACGGTTATTTCGTAACTTTTCTCAAGTTTAGCTATTCGAAATCATTACTAAACATCAAAAGATCTTTCCGAACACAAATCATAATCCTTGAATCCATAATTCAATTCAAAGATCAGTTAAGAGTCAATTCAAGCAAGAGTTAAGATCAAAGTCAAAAGTCAAGTTAGAGAAGTTCATTTCAAGTTTTCATAAGTCTTTTACAAACGTTTTAACTTGTTTTAAGACTTAAGTTTGAAGTTAAGCAAAGAGTAAAAGGTAAAGTTTGAAGTTCATTTCTTCAAAAGTATCGGGGGACTAAGTATTCCCAAAGAGATTTTAAATGTTTTTCACATTTAAATAAGAACGGAAACTGAGATTTCCAAAGAGCCTTCAGCTAGTTTTAAGAAAAGAGTAATAGCTTTCTAAATGAAGCAAACAGGGAACAGAGATTTTCCAAGATAGCCTTTGAGCTAAGTTTTTGAGCACTAATCTCAAATCATAGAAGATTTTTAAACATAAAGAGCTAGTATATTTTTGGGAGTAGTATTGAGAACCGATGGGGAAGAGTTCATACAACTATCAGCACCCTTAAACCATGTAGCCATCATGGGTAGAAAAGGGTCATACTTTTTAGATGAACCCTTTTCGAAATAGACTAGTGAATCCATTAGGCAGTTCAGGTCGTATACCTTTGCCGGGTATAGGATGCACTGGCAGCGTGAGGGAGATCGTTGTATCATCACTATAACTCATAAGTGATGGTTGTCGGTTAGAGAAACTCCCACACAAGTTATTTTATTTTTTTATATACATCAGTTTATTGTATTTTAAATACATCTAAGAGTTATTTGTATCTTGCATACACACAGAGTTGATATCATGTTTTTAAACAACTTTTCTTTATATTGCACTTGCTTTTAAACTGCTTTATATTGAAACGAGTTCAGTCATGTTGAGTTGAGTTGAGCCAGGTAAGTTCTTTAGTTTCTCTCAAATTCTTTCTAGCCTTTTTTATTTTAGCATTCCAACTCGCATACTCGTACATTCATTGTACTAATGCCAGTTGGCCTGCATCGTATTATGATGCAGATACAAGTAACTAGGATCGGCATCTCGACACGTCGTTGATCCAGTGAGCAGTCCAGAATCTGTTGGTGAGCCTTCTTGCTTTCTGGAGGATCCATTTCATTGCTTTCTAGTTTAGGTTTTTAGGATGTTGTGGGGTCTATCCCAACATCCTTCTCAATTGTTATTAGAGGCTTCATAGACAGTCAGATGTTAGTTTTTAATCTTTTCATTGTCGTTATTCCATGTTGAGATTTGAGTTTGCCTTAATGGCCATTTGAATGCTCCTTTATAACACTCCAGTTTATTATATGAAATTATCTTTATTTAGTTTAAGTCTTTCGCTGAGTTAAGTAAGTCAGGCCAAGGTTCGCTTGGGGCCATCAATGGTCTTCGGGTGCTGGCCACGTCCAGAGTGTAGGCTCGGGGCGTGACAAACTTGGTATCAGAGCACAGAGTTCAAGAGTCCTAGGGATTCTATGAAGTCATGTCTATAGAGTCCTTGTTATCGATGTGAAGCGTGCCACATCTATAATTAGGAGGCTACAACATTTAGGAATTCCTTCAGTTTTTTCACACTCATTTCGTGCGTTAGAGTTGATCTCTAAAAAGTTTCCCTTTAATTCGTGCCTGCACGTGTTTCAGATAATCATGCCTCCACAAAGAGCAGTCAGAGGTCGTCCAGCTAGGAGGAATGTTGAAGAACAAGAATTATCCAATGCACCTGAAGTGTAACCGCAAGGAGAAGTTATTAATGCTGAGTTCAAAGAAGCAATTAAAATGTTGAGTCAAGCTGTGACTAACCAGGTTGTTCAGCAAAGAGGAGCTCGACAAGAAGGGGCAAACACTTCGAGGATTCGTGAGTTCTTGATGATGAATCCCCCAAGTTTCACTTGTTCGAGAACTACTGAGTATCCGGAGAACTTTATTGAAGAACTGAAAAAGGTATTCGATGTGATGCACACTGTTGATATTGAAAGAGTTGAGCTAGCTGCATATCAGATAAATAATGTTACTAGGACCTGGTTTGATCAGTGGAAAGGGGGTAGAGCTGAGGATGCACCACCTCCGAGTTGGGCCTGTTTCAAGGAAGCTTTCTTGGGGCATTTCTCTCCCTGAGAACTGAAAGAGGCTAAGGTGCGAGAGTTCCTCACACTTAAGCAAGATACTTTGAGTGTTTATGAGTATGGGTTGAAATTCACCCATATGTCTCACTATGCTCCTGAAATAGTTGCGGACATGAGAAGTAGGATGAGCTTGTTTGTTGCCGGGTTGTCTCGTCTATCGAGTAAGGAAGGTAGGGATGCAATGTTGATAGGTGACATGGATATCTCGATGTTGATAGTATATGTGCAGCAGGTTGAAGATGAGAAGCTAAGAGATAGAGAACAATTTAAGAGCAAGAGAGCCAAGACAAGGAGTGAGTCCGGGCAGCAGAGGAGTAAGGACAACTGGTGTTCTTTCCAACAGGAACATAAGGGACCTGCTCCATCATCTGCTAGTGCACCTGCACCTAAGAACAATGGTGAGTACTATGGTCAGAATTCCAGAGTTAAACCTGCCTATTCTCAGGGAAGTGTAGTGCAAGGGGGAAGTAAGCCTCCTGCCTGCGCCAAGTGTGGTAGGAACCACTCATGTGTTTGTCGTGAGGGCACCACTGGTTGTTTCAAGTGTGGTCAGAGTGGGCATTTCATGCGAGAGTGTCCAAAGAACAAGCAGGGTAATGGGGGCAATAGAGCCCAATCTTCTTCAGTCGCTCCACCAGATAGAGCTGCACCTAGAGGAGCTACTTCTGATACTGATGGAGGAGCAAACCACCTCTATGTGAACACTAGTCACCAAGAGTAAGAGGATTCACCAGATGTTGTCACTGGTATGATTCAAGTCTTTGACTTTACTGTTTATGCTTTGCTAGATCCAGGAGTGAGTTTATCTTTTGTAACCCCATATGTTGCTATGAATTTTGATGGTATTCCTGAGCAACTTAGTGAAGCATTCAGTGTTTCCACACCTATTGGTTAGTCTATTCTAGTAGAGAGAGTCTATCATGATTGTCCCATTTCCGTCAATCACAGAAGTACCATGGCTGATTTAATTGAGTTAGACATGGTAGATTTTGATGTCATTCTTGGTATGGACTGGCTTCATGCCTGTTATGCCTCAGTTGATTGTAGAACTCGAGTAGTCAAGTTTCAGTTTCCAAATGAGCCAATCTTAGAGTGGAAAAGCAGTTCAGCAGTGCCTAAGGGTCGTTATATTTCGTACCTTAAGGCAAGGAAGTTAGTTTCTAAAGGTTGTATCTATCACTTAGTCCGAGTTAATGACTCAAGTGCTGAGGTACCTTATATTCAGTCAGTTCCAGTAGTAAAAGAGTTTCTAGATGATCTTCCCAGAGTCCCTCCTGAGAAAGAAATAGACTTTGGTATAGATCTTCTTCCAGATACGCATTCGATATCTATTCCGCCATATAGAATGGCACCAGCAGAGTTGAGAGAGCTTAAGGAGCAGTTAAAGGATCTCTTAGATAAGGTCTTTATTCGACCAAGTGTCTCACCTTGGGGTGCTCCGGTCTTATTTGTGAGAAAGAAAGATGGTTCCCTTAGAATGTGTATAGACTACCGCCAGTTGAACAAGGTTACCATCAAGAATAAGTATCCTCTTCCAAGAATTGATGATCTCTTTGATCAACTTCAGGGTGCTTCCTGTTTCTCGAAAATTGACCTCAGATCGGGTTATCATCAGTTAAGAGTAAGGGAATGTGATATTCCCAAGACACCTTTCAGAACTAGATATGGTCATTATGAGTTTTTGGTCATGCCCTTTGGTTTGACCAATGCACCAGCATCGTTCATGGATCTTATGAATAGAGTCTTCAAACCATATTTAGATATGTTTGTTATCGTCTTCATTGATGACATACTAATCTATTCAAGGAATGAAGAAGATCATGTTTGCCATCTCAGAATAGTTCTTCAGACATTGAAAGATAAGGAATTGTATGCTAAATTCTCTAAGTGTGAATTTTGGCTTGAGTTTGTGGTATTCTTAGGCCATACTATGTCAGGAGAGGGAATTAAAGTTGATACTCAGAAAATTGAGGCAGTGCAGAATTGGCCTAGACCTACATCTCCAACTGATATTAGGAGTTTCTTAGGTTTGGCTGGCTATTATAGAAGGTTTGTAGAGGTTTTCTCGTCCATTTTGTCACCTTTGACGAAATTGACTCAGAAGACACAGAAATTTTAATGGTTTGAAGCTTATGAGAAAAGCTTTCAGGAATTGAAGAAGAGGTTGACTACTGCTCCAGTTTTGACCTTACCAGAAGGTACTCAAGGTTTTGTGGTGTATTGTGATGCATCTAGAGTTGGCTTGGGTTGTGTTTTAATGCAGAATGGCAAAGTTATAGCTTATGCCTCCAGACAGATAAAAGTTCATGAGAAGAACTACCCAACCCATGACTTAGAGTTGGCTACTGTAGTATTTCCTTTGAAGATATGGCGTCACTATTTGTATGGTGTTCATGTTGATGTATTCAATGATCACAAGAGCTTACAATATGTGTTCACACAAAAAGAGCTTAATCTCAGACAGAGGAGGTGGTTAGAGTGACTCAAGGATTATGACATGAGTATTCTTTACCACCCAAGTAAGGCTAATGTTGTTGCTGATGCTTAAAGTAGGTTGTCTATGGGTAGTGCCGCCCATGTTGAGGAAAAAAAGAAAGAGTTAGCAAAAGATGTGCACAGACTTGCACGTCTGGGAGTCATACTTATGGATTCCACAGAAGGAGGAATAGTGGTGACGAATGGGGCTGAGTCATCATTAGTGTCAGAAGTGAAAGAGAAGCAAGACCAAGACCCCATTTTACTAGACTTAAAAACAAATGTTCATAAGCAAAGAGTATTAGCTTTTGAACAAGGGGGAGATGGTGTACTGAGATATCAAGGTAGATTGTGCGTACCTATGGTAGATGGACTCCAAGAGAGGATCATGGAGGAAGCTCATAGCTCCAGATATTCCATTCATTCGGGTTTCACAAAGATGTATCGTGATTTGAAGGAGGTGTACTGGTGGAATAGTATGAAGAAGGGCATTGCATAATTTGTTGTTAAGTGCCCAAATTGCCAACAAGTTAAAGTAGAGCACCAAAGGCCTAGTGGCTTGGTTCAGAATATAGAACTTCCAAAATGGAAGTGGGAGATGACTAATATGGATTTCATCACAGGCTTGCCAAGGTCTCGCAGGCAACATGATTCTATTTGGGTGATTGTCGATAGAATGACGAAATCAACCTACTTTTTGCCGATAAAGACTACCAACCCAGCAGAAGATTATGCTAAGCTTTATATTCAAGAGGTGGTAAGACTTCATGGGGTTCCAGTCTCCATTATTTTAGATAGAAGTGTGCAATTTACTGCACAATTTTGGAAGTCAATCAAAAAAGGTTTGGGTTCAAAGGTGAATTTGAGTACTGCTTTTCATCCTCAGACAGATGGGCAATCAGAGCGTACCATTCAGACATTAGAAGATATGTTGAGGGCATGTGTGATTGATTTCAAAGGTAATTGGGATGGTCACCTACCTTTAATTGAGTTTGCTTACAACAACAGTTACCACTCTAGCATCCAAATAGCTCCATATGAAGCTCTTTATGGGAGAAGATGCAGATCTCCTATTGGATGGTTTAAAGTTGGTGAAGCAGGGTTGATAGGGACAGATTTAGTCCATCAAGCTATGGACAAAGTTAAAGTGATTCAAGAGAGATTGAAAATGGCACATAGTCATCTGAAATCCTACACTGATGTTAGAAGAAGGGCGTTAGAGTTCGAAGTAGATGATTGGGTATATCTAAAATTTTCACCCATAAAGGGTGTTATGAGGTTTGGTGAGAAGGGGAAACATAGTCCCCGGTATATTGGACCTTAGCGAATATCCAAAAGGATGGGCAATGTAGCTTATGAGCTAGAGCTACCACAAGAGCTAGCAGCGGTTCATCCGGTATTTCACATCTCCATGTTGAAGAAGTGCATGGGAGATCCTTCATTGATAGTACCAACTGAAAATATTGAGATCAAGGATAGCTTATCTTATGAGGAGATTCCAGTCCAGATTCTAGATCGCCAAGTGCGCAAGTTAAGGACAAAAGAGGTTGCATCAGTCAAAGTCCTTTGGAGGAACCAATTTATTGAAGAAGCTACATGGGAAGCTGAAGAGGACATGAAGAAGAGATATGCACATCTCTTTGAATCTGGATAAAGTGTAGACCAAGGTACTAATTTTCTTCTTAGTACTCTTTAAATTGTGAGTGAGCATGTTGGTTGTTTGCATTTGCTTGTTGGGTGTTTGAACTTGATGTTCCACCATTAGCCTAGTAAGAATAATCTCACTCAAGGAAAAAATGTTCCCAAGGGAGATATATTGTAACATCTCGCAACTTGAAATATCTAGAAAGAAGCTAAGAACTTGAAATAATCATTTTTGGAAAGTATAAGGAAATCTGGAAATTTTTAAGTAATGTAAAGTTGAGATTTTGTTCAACTTCAATCGACCATAAATCCTTTCTCAGGATGAGTTAGATGTAGTTATAGATATGGTTGGAAATATCTTGGATTTATCTTTCCAACGCCCTTGAGTTTGCATGATTCCGAGTTCGTATGGGTGAAATATGTTCGTTGGAAGATGGGTTGTTCGAATAAAGAAATGCCCAATCCAGAATTTAAAAAGGGGTAGTTTAGTCTTTTTCTTACTCAATTAATTAAATCCATTTTTAGTAAATTAAGTGAGGTCAAGACAGAGTTACTTCAGTTTAAGCTTTAGAGAAATAGAGTTAAGGCTTTTGGAGAAAGAACGCAAGAGAAACGAGAAGAGGAAAAGCAAGATTCGCCAAGAACGATCGATTTTGGTTGTGGATTCGCCAAGCAATTGATCCTACAAGGTATGTGAGTCTCTCATAGCGCTGGATTCATTCACCCACGCGCCAAACATGTTTAGTTTCAGCGCAATTCATCCTAAAGAGTTTGAAAGTTGATGTTCTTGAATTTGAATGTTGTTCTTGAATTGGATTGAATTATGGAGTTTCCGAGATCTTTACGTTGTGTTTTAGAGTTACTTTGAGTTAGGTTCTTGAGTACACACGCTGGGTATCTGGATCTAAAATGAATTTGAGGAAGATAATCGAATTTAGGTGGGTCGAGGCTGAAAAATAAAGAAGGAAAAAGTCGAGTAAGGTTCATGAAACAAGTCCGCGACGCGGACTTGTTCCCACAGTGAACAAAAATCTGCTCTGCGTCGCGGAGAGGACGCGGACTCCTCTTTCTCAAAATTTAATTTCGCGAGTAATTATTTAAAACACCTCTGCGTCGCGGACATGTTCCAAGACGGTGATTTTGTAACTTTTCTCAAGTTTATCTATTCGAAATCATTCCTAAACATCAAGAGATCTTTTCAAACACAAATCATAATCCTTGAATCCATAATTCAATTCAAGGATCAGTTAAGAGTCAATTCAAGCAAGAGTTAAGATCAAATTCAAAGTCAACTAAGAGAAGTTCATTTCAAGTTTTCATAAGTCTTTTACAAACGTTTTAACTTGTTTTAAGACTTAAGTTTGAAGTTAAGCAAAGAGTAAAAGATAAAGTTTGAAGTTCATTTCTTCAAAAGTATAGGGGGACTAAGTATTCCCAAAGAGATTTTAAATGTTTTTCACATTTAAATAAGAACGGAAACTGAGATTTACAAAGAGCCTTCAACTAGTTTTCAGAAAAGAGTAATAGCTTTCTAAATGAAGCAAGCAGGGAAACAGAGATTTTCCAAGATAGCCTTTGAGCTATGTTTTTGAGAACTAATCTCAAATTACAGAAGAAGTATGTTTTTAAACATAAAGAGCTAGTATATTTTTGGGAGTAGTATTGAGCACCGATGGAGAAGAATTCATACAACTATCAGCCCCTTTAAACCATGTAGCCATCATGGGTAGAAAAGGGTCATACTTCTTAGATGAACCCTTTTCGAAATAGACTAGTGGATCCATTAGGCAGTTCAGGTCTTATACCTTTGGCCAGGTATAGGATGCGCTGGCAGCGTAAGGGAGATCGTTGTATCATCACTATAGCTCTTAAGTGATGGTTGTCGGTTAGAGAAACTCTCACAGAAGTTATTGTATTTTTTTTATATACATCAGTTTATTGTATTTTAAATACATCTCAGAGTTATTTGTATCTTGCATACACACAAAGTTGATATCATGTTTTTATACAACTTTTCTTTATATTGCACTTGCTTTTAAACTGCTTTATATTGAAATGAGTTCAGTCATGTTGAGTTGAGTTGAGCCAGGTAAGTTCTTCAGTTTCTCTCAAATTCTTTCTAGCCTTTTTTATTTTAGCATTCCAACTTGCATACACGTACATTTAATGTACTGATGCCAGTTGGCCTGCATCGTATTATGATGCAGACACAGGTAACTAGGATCGGTATCCCGACGCGTCGTTGATCCAGTGAGTAGTCCAGAGTCTGTTGGTGAGCGTCCTTGCTTTTCAAAGGATCCATTTCTTTGCTTTCTAGTTTAGTTTATTAGGATGTTTTGGGATCTGTCCCAACATCTATCTCAGTTGTTATTAGAGGCTTCATAGACAGTCAGATGTTAGTTTTTAGTCTTTTCATTGTCGTTATTCCATGTTGAGACTTGAGTTTTCCTCAATGGCCAGTTGAATGTTCCTTTATAACATTCCATTTTATTATATGAACTTATCTTTGTTTAATTTAAGTCTTCCACTGAGTCAAGTA
This sequence comes from Solanum verrucosum, assembly GCF_900185275.1. Classification (NCBI taxonomy): domain Eukaryota; kingdom Viridiplantae; phylum Streptophyta; class Magnoliopsida; order Solanales; family Solanaceae; genus Solanum; species Solanum verrucosum. The sequence continues at coordinate 540,748 of NW_026020273.1, forward strand.
AGCCAGGCCAAGGGTTCACTTGGGGTCAGCAATGGTCTTCGGGTGCCGGCCACGTCCAGGGTGTAGGCTCGGGGCATGACATTATCTACTTCTGTTCAGTCTTCTGTCGGCGTATAATCTTAATTTGTTCCATTACAAAAGTGTTTGGTGAAAGAAGATGGCTTGACAGAATAGGCTTGAGAAACTTTGTGAAGGAAATTGTGCAATTTATAGGTGATGACATTTGTTTTTATTTTGTGGTTCATTTAAGTGTATAAATGAATTGCTTATTATGTATTTTTCTTATTGATTTACAATCCTTAAAATATATTTTGACTACAATTTTAAAGGTACATGAGTTACGTTTTTACCATTCAAGTTACATCTTTTAATTATTTTTTTCAATTTTAAAGGTATATGAGTTACATTTTTCCATTCAAGTATCTTCTAATTTTCCTTTAATAGATTACTCCACTTCAAAGATAGGCTATTTTTAATTATATTCTTAAAACTTTATTTGATTTACAGTAGGTACATTGGTAATTTTTCAATTTTTGAATTATATGTACAATTTTAGTAATATTTGTAGGATTTTATGTCCTCTTCTTCGATATGAAGTAATGTGTTAGAATGGAAAAAATGTAAATCATGTACCTTCAGAACTAGAGGAAAATTAGATGATGTAACTTGGATGGAAAGAATGTAAATCATTTACCTTTAAAATTAGAGGAAAATTAGAAGATGTAATTTAAATGGGAAAAACATAACTCATGTACTTTAAAAATTGGAGTCAAAATATACTTCTAAAGTTGTAATCTCTAAGAAACTTACATAATAAGCAATTCATTTATTATCACGAACCAGACCATCGTGAGTGGCACCTACACTAAACAACCTGGTGGGAGAATTAAAGTCTATCCCGAAACCAGCCCAAGACCATACAAAATTAACTGAGATTTTGTAACAAAAAAGAAAATTTCTTTAGTAACTACAAAATTGAGTCCCCATAAACTCAACTCGATAGATAAAACAATTAAGACACAGACATTACCCCTAAGAACTGAAAGTCAACATACTAAAACTTTAACAGTTAAACTATGGATGCAACCTCAAAAACAAAACATAAACTAAATACTAATGTATGTGTTCGAAAAGATAAACAAGAAATAGAGAAGAACCCATGACAGCTCGAAAGATGTAGCTCACCCCTGAATTCAGTTCAAGTGTCTATCAATTGATGTCTCGAATCAGCCATTGGAGGATTCGTTTCACTCAACAAAAAAGCAAGTGCAATATTAGTACACAAACCACCGTATATTGATAGGATGACTCAGACAATTCAAGATATAAATGTAGACAATTCACCGCCAAATAGTAACACCAAACAATGAACAGTATAACGACAATTACAAGATTACAAATTACTATAGCAAAATAAAATGAAGAAAATAAACCTCTTCAGGCTGAGGCGCGGATATCTCGCTCTCTTTAAGGAGATTCAAGCCCACTGCAACAAAAAATTTTCATCGGTCCAACAGTAGTCCTCCTTGACTTGTCCCCTCCAGGATACAACAGCCTAATCACAAAATATAATTAACAAACTCTGGACAAGAGTTGAGTCCAAAGCTCCACAAAAAGAACATCTCATTTCAACTAATAAGAACTCTCTTTTGACAAACTTTTATGCACTCTATATTTTCTTGTCCCAAAATAAATGAAGACCACCACTATTTATAGTTTGAAAAAGTCTTCCTAGCAATGAATAAGAAGATAATGGGTAGTAAATAGTAACGATAAATGGCCTAGATATTACATATGTTACAAGGTAAAATAAAGAAATTAAGAGAGAAATAATGTGAGGAGGGGTAACAAATGTCATCATTGGCAGATGAAAAAACTACCCTTGACTCCAACGTTCACTGAAACGTTTATGCCCATAAAGCCAAATGTAATTGGCATTACATGACAACTAAGTCAATGACCAAAATGCATGAGAAATTAGGTAGCATTTAGACACAAAAATAATGAGCAAATTTAATATAAAAATAGTATTGAAATGCTCAATAACCCCAATATATATATATATATATATATATATATATATATATATATATATATATACCTTAAAGGCCTGAACTCCTAAAGTGAATGTTGAATTACTATAATAGCCCCAATTAAAAATACTCAATTTATTTTGTTTGTTAATTTAATTATTTATTTTATATTAAATGTAGATACCCTTTCATATTAAAGGGTTGTGATTTACTCAAAGAGATATGACTTTTCCAAAGGGTTGCGACTTTTTTGAAGGGTTTTGACATTTTCGATGAGTTGTGCGAAGGATTGTGATTTTTTTAAAGGGTTGTGACATTTTGCCAAAGGTTGTGATTTTTCCGATGAGGAGTGACTTTTTCAAAAGGTTGTAACTTTTCTGATAAGGCACAATGAGCACCTATTAATACACTATTTCTTAGATATAAATAGAGGGTTTTCTCTCACTTTTAAACTACAATTTTAAACTTTTCTACTCTTCTTCTTCTTAAAAAATCTTGGGCTTATTTGCAACAGCTGATTAAGTTCAAAATTCAACGAAATTAGAGGTACTACATAAGAAAGAGTTGGTGAACAAATTGTAGCAAATCATTCATAAATTCACACTCGTATTTCTTCTTACGATTTCCATGAGTTAACAATGACGAAATGTTGTGGGAAAGACAATAATAATAAACAAATATGAATAAAGTCACATGATTTGGGTAAAATATTTCTTCTTTGGTTTTTTATTTTTTATTTTTTACCCTCAAATGAAGCAGTTCTTTCTGATTTTGCTAAAACAACGGGCATGAACGCAGACCATTGGATCATTACTTTTGATGTTAAATCCACTATTTCAAAAAAATTCGCTTTTACTTATAATATGCTAATATAGACATGATAATAATTAGTTTTAACAGATATGTAAGTAAAAATGAACAAATAAAGTAAAGTGTTGGTGACAAGAGATTTTAATCAAATGGAACTCTATAGTGAATATAGCATGAACATATATTTTCGTCTTCCTTCTTCATTGGCTATGTATCATTCCATATATTTATTTTCCTATTATTTTGTGTTCATTTTAATTTGACAACATTTTATGTCACAAGATACACTCTTTGTTAGCTATATAAAAATAGATAAGAAAATAGTGATTCATCATAAAATAATCTTAAATCAAATTAAATATTCTATAAAAAATACTTTAAATTTTATTCAACTATTAATTTCAATTATTGAAATATTTTATATCACGATACAACTTCTATAAGATACTAGATACTCTCATTAGACAACAACTATATGATATGTATGCGGTAGGAAATATGAGAAGACTACAATTCTACAAAGATAAGGTAGAAACTTAAAGAAATGAATATTTTTTTACCAAAGGTGATGTTGTTCATCTATTAAAATTAAATTATGCTACTGAAATATATATGTATATCTGAAACAAAGAATTAGTCAAGCTAAATATTTGACATACACTCAAACCTCAATTTAACCATCATTCGTTATAACAATAAATTATCTTCTTCTTTTTTTGTAGAATTACCTCTATATGATAGTCTTACTCAAATATTAATTGGTAAAAGATAGATTATGTATAAAGATAAAATTTTGAAATATTTATGGTAGTCCTTTTTAGTATCATGCACATTCTAAATTTAGAGTATGAATATTTAAGAAAAAAATTATACTTAAATGACGTCCATCATTTATGTTCGTAACCTCAAGAGGAAAGATTATTGGTGACATTTTTTGTATTGATATTTTATTAAAATTTTGTTCTTTAGATTTGTTTAAAAAATTAACTGAAGTAAATAATAATACCACTAAATAAATGTCACTTACTCCTCATATTTAAACTTTGAATGTATTTTGAAATGGTTCAATAATATCTGGTCATTTTGATCTCAAAATACAAGTAACTCTATAACAATCTGTATTAATCATTTAAAAGCACTTGTCCTATGTTCTTTAAATTATAATTATTTACTAAAAAGCTTTAATTTAGTAATATTTATTCTATTTTACAACTTTGGATATTATATATATGATACACACGTGCAACGCACGTGCCGTGAAACTAGTATATATATATATATAAATATAAGAAATAAGATAATTAAACACACTAAAAAAATGAAACAACTAGCAGCCCAAGATTTCTAAAAGATAATACACTGCAAATATTTTGTAAATAGATATGAAAACATACATATACATAAATGTAATTATAATTTTTAATTATGTAGTTATATAGCTTGTTTGGTTCAATTCTTATATTACTTTTTACCTTAATCATAATTAATTAAAATATTATTGATTTTCAAAATTAAAAACTAAATCAAACTAACATAAGGTTATATTTATTTTATTTGAATTTAGGTTGGGTGGTTTAACAATTTCTCGTGAACACTCTTAGAAGTGGATAATGAAAACCTAACAAGAACTAACTACTTTATAGCTATACTATTTAAAAGAGTGCTTTTACATTATAAATTCTTTGTAAATAAGCTTTTTTTAAAATTCTTTTAATCAATAGTGAATCTGCCATTTCGTAGAGTTTTCACATAATTTTGTAGCTCAATTACTTAGAAGAGTAATATAATCGACTTATGCATAAAATATATATTTTACGAATCGACATCACATCCTTTAACAGAGAAGAATTTATTTTATTAGAATATAAAGGAAAAGAGAACATACATCATAAGACTTTATACTTCATAGTATAAGATCATGGAGGACTAAAGACGCAACAACAGATTATTAAATGACTAAAAATCAAAGGAAAACAATTGAGCCAAAAGAAGACTCGTGACATACTAAAACAAACTGACCTCACTGAAGATTAAAAAAAAAAGTAGACAATGGATAAATCCTTCTCTAAAGACAATCAAATCAATGACCCCCTTTGACTGCAGAAGGCTTCGCATTATTGAGGAACTTATCTATTGTATCAAAGTTGTTGGAGGAATAATAAGCATATCGTATGGCCACCAGGGGAATAAGTGACAATAGCAACACGTGCTCCTGTTGTAATAGAAAGTTCGTGTGCTTCCTTGACAACACTTGCCCATAGCTTTTTGATAGCTACAAAGCGTTTCGCTTTGGACATTATCTCCTTGATCTGTTCAGTCTTCTATCGGCGTATAATCTTAATTTGTGCCATTACAAAAGTGTTTGGTAAAAGAAGATGGCTTGACAGAATTGGCTTGAGAAACCTTGTGAAGGAAATTGTGCAATTTATAGGTGATAACATTTGTTTTTATTTTGTGGTTCATTTAAGTGTATAAATGAATTGCTTATTATGTATTTTTCTTAGAGATTTACAATCCTTAGAATATATATTGGCTCCAATTTTAAAGGTACATGGGTTACCTTTTTTTCATTCAAGTTACATATTTTAATTTTTTTCCAATTTTAACGGTATATGAGTTACATTTTTCCATTCAAGTATCTTCTAATTTTCCTTTAATAGATTACTCCACTTCAAAGATAGGCTATTTTTAATTATATTCTTAAAACTTTATTTGATTTAGAGTAGGTTCATTCGTAATTTTTCCATTTTTGAATTATATGTACAATTTTAGTAAGATTTGTAGTATTTTATGTCCTCTTCTTCGATATGAAATAATGTGTTAGAATGGAAAAAATGTAAATCATGTACCTTTAGAACTAGAGGAAAATTAGATGATGTAACTTCGATGGAAAGAACGTAAATCATTTACCTTTAAAATTAGAGGAAAATTAGAAGATGTAACTTGAATGGGAAAACATAACTCATGTACTTTTAAAATTGGAGTCAAAATATATTTTTAAAGTTGTAATCTCTAAGAAAATTACATAATAAGCAATTTATTTATTATCACTAACCAAACCATCGTGAGTGACACCTACACTAAACAACCTGGTGAGAGAATCAAAGTCTAGCCTGAAACTAGCCCAACACCATACAAAATAAATCGAGTTTTTGTAATAAATAAGAAAAATTGTTTAGTAACTACACAATTGAGTCCCCATAAACTCAACTCGATAGCTAAAGCAATTAAGACACAACCATTACCCCTAAGTACTGAAAGTCACCATACTAAAACTTTAACAGTCAAACTGTGGATGCAACCCCAAAAAACAAAACCTAAACTAAATACTAATGTATGTGTCTGAAAAGATAAACAAGAAATAGAGAAGAACCCATGACAGCTCGAAAGATGTAGCTCACCCCTGAATTCAGTTCAAGTGTCTCTCAATTGAGGTCTCCAATCAGCCTTTGGAGGATTCATTTTACTCAACAAAAAAAGCAAGTGCAATATTAGTACACAAACTACCATGTATTGGTAGGATCACTCTGACAATCCATGATATGAATGTAGACAATTCACCACTAAATAGTAACACCGAACAATGAACATTATAATGACAATCATCAACCACACATAGATTCTCAATCACATGTTGATACGCTCAAATTACACCTCTATTAAAGAAGTATAAGCGGTCGTCATCAAATAAAGAACCCAACTTCTAGGTTGGGGTCGATCCCACGAGGAATATGGTTTAGACTTAAACTCAACACACTATTATATATGTTTAGTCAAAATATTTCTGAGACAAGTAATTAGGGGGGGGGGGGGGGGTTGACACCCAATTTTGGCTCTCCACATTTGTTTAACTAAAGTTTTAATAATAATACTAATAATAATAAAAATTAAAATAATAAAGTATATATATGCTACGAAATTGTAGGAATACGAAAAGATTTTTAATTATTATTTATTTTATTTCATAAATACTATTTTTTTTAAAAATTAAATATATTATATTACTACTTTCTCATTTTTTAGATTTCACGTCAAAAGAACGTTTTTTTTAAGGGTTAGTTGGATTTTTTCAATTAAATATAATTTCTATTAGTGTGATGAAGATTTTTTTGTTTTGGACATTTTTTTCAAATTAGGAAGGCTTAATTAATTAATGAGTTACTAATTTATATTAATTTTATTTTTTGGAGTGACTAGTTTTATCAACTAAGCTAGTCTTGCAAAATTATTATTTTTAATTTAATAAATTATGGCTATTTAATAAAGAAAAGGTTATAATTTAAATAAATTTAATTTGAACAAAACTTGGCAATCCAAGTCTTTTAATTCGGCCAATCCACACGTGCCACATAAGAAGAACAAGGATTGTGCTTCTTCATATTCGATCTCAACCATCTGATTTAATCCAAAGGCTTTAATTAATTTATCTTTTTAATATTTATATATATATATATATATATATATATATTATTAATTATTTTTTTTAAAAACCCTTTATTTTATTAACCGTCCGATCAAACGATTGGACGGACGAGATCAAACCTAAGACTTTTAGACCCCTACACCGCCCTACTCTTCCCAAAATCACGTTCACCCTTGTCTTCTCCAAAGAAATCAAGTCAACGCCTCTTCATCTTCAGAGAAAAACTCAGGCTCCTCTCCTCCATGGCCGCCCACGCCCCTTCCTCAGACCTTCGCTAGCTAGCTTTCTCCAGACGCCAGACTCCTCTCCCATCACCCTTTCCTAAGACATCTCCATCACCGCCCCACGTGATCCCCATCCTCTTCATCAGAGAACGACTTTGGGCCGCCGGAAAATGGTCCATCAATCGCTCAACCCTCTTAAATCGACCTGAAAAGGTCGATTTTTGAGAGATTTTCTTCTTCGTCATGATTATTTTGTTGTTTCCTCTAAGAGTTGTGTTTCCAAGAATTCAAAATTTGAATTCTTGGAGCCCAAATCGGCTATAAAATCACCTCTTGTGTTCTCATGGAAGGGCATTCGGAAATCATCCATCAACGTCCGAAAACAATCGGAAAAAATAGAGAAGAAATCATCGAAAAATTAGAGTGTCAGCCATATTATGTTGTGAACTATTTCGGCTGGTTCGAAATAGGGGTGTGACAAGGGGGGGGGGGGGTTTGTGTAAGCAAATAACAGTTTGTTGATTAAGTAACAAGTGAGCAAGATTCAAACTTCGAGTTATCAATATGAGAGAGAAATTAGGTGTATGTGTTCCCCATAAGCTCTTACCGCGGTAATCCTTTCATAGTGTTTAACATGCAAAGTTGCTAAGATAGATATCTCTAAGTGATTGGTCCTCCAAATAGGGAATTTCACCCCGCACCTTGTTCCGGCTACGTGTGTATACCTTACTAACCCTTACCTTTACCTCAGATTAAACATCACATCAATGTATGGCTTAGTTTTCACCCTCGCACTAATTGACATTAGACTATTAGATAGCATCCCACTAAATCTCTATTGATAATTCTTTTCTCATTAACTACCTCCTTGGTCCGGCAAGTAGAAACGAGGTAATTTCTAACACGTGCACTCGTTAAAAAGACTTCTAAGCGAAAGAATTACCAATACATGTATAAACACTATTCAAGAATTACTTAATGATTATTCATACGTTGTTAATTGCTTATGGTTCCCACAACCCTAGTTGTGGATTTAGTTACTCATGCTTGAAAGACACAATTCATACTTTGGTAAAAAGAATTCCTGAACTTACGATTAGAGTAGAAGAAATCTGAAATTTCCAATTGAATTGCAAAGCCAAAATCTTATAAACCAAAATCCGGAAATTAAATTGCTAAAGTTGAAAGTTAATTCCCAAAGAAAATACCAATAACAAAAAGTAAACAATAATGTCTAACCCCCAAAAACGAGGTTTACATACCCTATTTATAGAAAAACATGTCCTAAACAAAAAGGAAAGAAAATAAGGAAATAAACTTTTGGAACGCGGCATCAATCGACGACTCGACCTACGGTCTGTAGATCCCCTCTGTAGGTCAACACTTAGGACTTTTCAGTAGAGGCTGGAACCTTGACCCTCAAATCATCAACGAAAAACATGCAGGATAGATCGTAGGTCGACATACGGTACGTGGGTCCTCTTTCGTGGCTCCACACTTAGGATTTTCATCAGGTACTATAACTTCAACTCTCTGAACACATTCGATGGATGTGAAGTACGGTCCATGGGTCAACCTACGGTCCGTCAGTCGCTCCGTAGTTCCACACTTGGTTAGACTTCCCTGATGCTCAATCTACGCCTACCCAACATAATTTATCAATTTAACTAAGTACTGATGTAAAAAGGTAAACAACGAGTAGAATATCTCCAACATCAAGTCCTTCATAAATACTAAGCGAAAATACCACCCAAAAATTGTTGTCATAAGTACAAGAGCTTCTAAATAAGGTGTAAGTGTGAAACTAAAATGACAAATCCACACATAAGGGGTATCTTGTCTAAATACTAAAATAACAAAATAAATAAAAGATAGAGGGAGGTGTGGGCCACGGAATATCCAAACAGCTCACCACAACTACAAGATACTCCAAGCTCGGACTCAAAAAGCTCCACGAGATGTGCTCGTACTAGGAATTGAATCTGCACCACAAAAGAGTGCAACAAGTGTAGTATGAGTACGAAACCACATGTACCCATTATATCTCATAAACCAACAACGAAGAAGTAGTGACGGGAGTTCATATAAGAAAATCATTTCTTTACTTATACAAGTCTATATTATACTTACCAGTCAAGTTTCTTCAAATAGAGGTAATCAAATATCAAGTACTTTCCAACCACCAATAAAACACATAATCATCAAGAATGAAGGATGTCATGAGATGCAATGCAATATGACTTAATGAAATGATATTCCTCAAATGCCAAGTACTCTCTCAACCGTATATACATGATACTTCTCGAAAATACATCGAGAGTTCATGACCCATGGAGGACTCGCGAGGTCCATATACCAACACGGATGATCTCCACATGTCTGTGTGGACGATCTCAATGCACTATCATAAAATCAAACAACTTTCGAACGAACGATCTCCACGTGCCCTAATTATAATCTTAACATCTCACCATCCCCAGAACGGACGATCTCAATCTCATGTTAATGCATATGCACACTATGATTTCAATAAAAGGGGATGATGATGCATCTCAATCAAACACATATCATCATAATATATAACCACCTCAACTATCACAAATATACGGGTTCAATAGAGGAACACAATCACACAAAAGAATTCAAGTCAATAATACATCAACTAATGCCCATATGCTTTGGCATTCTCGGATTACAATCCGCCTACTATAGTAATAAACTTTCCCTTTATAACACCAATACTCGTACCAATGCCCGTCACACCATTGGTACGAGACCCCCCATCTTTCTCCCTTACCCGTTGTTTATTCCATTTTTAAATATTTAATTAGGAAAACATCCTTCAACGATGTCTGAAGTCTTAACATACCTTAATTGCCGAACACGTGTTACAAATCCTTAAAATTTTGCCTTTCCCTTTCGTAAAGCTCGTGAACCTTCCCAATCTATCAATTCTGAATATTTTGTAAGTGAATAACTCGGTATACACCCATATTACTATATCTTTATCTATACCCCAAAAAACACATCTAAATTTATAAGCAATTTCTTAAATCTCAAGCCTAGGGTTAAGTCTTAATTCTTCCAAATAACATAATTTTAATGGTGTTCAAATAATGTAATATACCTATATTCAATTACTTAACTCACTATGTCAAAACGTGTATATAATCTAAGATCATGAAAACAAAATAAAAAAAATACAACTACCCTATTTGTAACTTACACAATTGGAATGAAACGAAAAAGGAAAAATAATACTAAATGTCGCCACCCAGCCTTAATTAATTGTATCACCCCATAACTAGAAAGAAGTTTAAAATTGGAAATAGTCATTTTTGAAAAGAATATAAAACTCTACACATTTGTTAAGTGTGTTAAAGTTGAGTTTTTGGTCAACTTCAAAAGACCATAACTTCTAGCTCAGGATGAGTTAGGTGTGTTTCCAGATATCGTTGGAAATATTTTGAATAATATTTCCAACGCCGCCAATTTTACACGATTCCGAGTTCGTATAAGTGATATATGCCCATTCGAAGTTGGGTTGTTCGAATAAGAGATGTCCAATCCGGATTTTAGAAGGGTGGTTTTGTCTTTTCCATAACCTATTATTTTAATTCATTTTAATTAATTAATTAAGGGTCAAAACTGAATTGGTTCAGTTTGTGCAAATTGGAAAAAGAGTTAGGGTTTTGAAGAGAAAACAAGAAGAGAAAAGAGGAGAAAGGAGAAGAGAAGCTCAAGATTTGTCAAGATCATTCAAGTATGATCGTGCAATTTGTCAAGGGGTAATCCCTACGAGGTATGTGAGACTCTCATAGCATTGAGTTCGTTCACCCATGCACCAAACATGATTAATTCAGCATGAATTCATCCTACAGGTTGAAAGTTTGAATGTTCTTGATGTGTGTTCTTGAATTTGAGATATGATTGAGGAATTCTTGAGAGTTTAAGATCGATTATTAGAGTTGTTTTGAGTTAGATTCTTGTGTATATGTTGTGGGTACCTGAATCTAAAGAGATATAGAGAAAATGAATCGGATCTAGGTGAATTAGGGCTGGAAAACGCAGAAGGAAAAAGACGAGAAGGTTTTGGTACGCAGGTCCGCGTCGCGGACTTGCTCCCCTAGTGACCAAAAATCAGTTCAGCATCGTGGTAGGGCCGTGGACTCCTCTGTCTCAAAATTAAATTTCGCGATCAAATAGTTAAATACACTTCCACATCGCGGACCAGCTTTCAGACAATGATTTCTTGATCATCTCTCATGTTTAGTTATCTAAAATCATTTCTAAACATCATGAGATATTTCCTATCACAAATCACAATCCTTGAATCCATAATTCAATTCAAGGAAAGTTAAGATTCAAGTCAAGAGAAGTTAAGAGCCAAGTCCAGAGAAGTTCATAGAGTCTTCCAAAAGTCTTTTGCAAATGATTTTACTTTGTTTTAAGCCTTGAGTTTTGAGTTCAGTAAAGAGTAAAGATGAAGTCATTTCTTCAAAAATATATGGGGACTATGTATTCCCAAAGAGTTTAAAATGTTTTAACATTTAAACAAGTAAGGAAACTTTGATTTCCAAAGAGCCTTTGAGCTAATTTTCAGAAAAGAGTAAATGCTTTCACAATTGAGCAAGAAGGAAAACTTTGATTTTCAAAGAGTCTTTGAGCTAGTTTTTAGAAAAGAGTAAATGCTTTCACAATTAAACAAGAAGGGAAACTGAGATTTCCAAGATAGCCTTTGAGCTAAGTTTTGAACAATTATCTCAAACCACAAAAAGAAGTTATGTTTTTAACACATAAAGAGCTAGTATATTTTGGGAGTAGTATTGAGAACCGATATGGGGGAGAGTTTAGAGAACTCTGAACCGCCATAAACTAGCTCTTAAGTGGTGGTTATCGGTTAGAGAAACTCCCACAACAGTATTTTGTATTTTTATATACATCAGAAATATTTGTATTTTCATATACAAACAAAGTTCATATTGTATCTTTGCATACATACAAATTTATTATTGTATTTCTAAATAGACAGAGTTGAAAACCATGTTTTAAAGCTTTTCTTTATACTGCATTTATATACACTGCTTTATATTGAAATCAATTCAGTTGAGTTGAGTTGAGTCAGGTAAGTTCTTCAGTTCCTTTATACTACATGGCTTATGGCAGCACGGAGTTCTTTGAACTCTCCCTCATATTGGTGCTCAATACTACTTCCAAAATGTATTAGCTCTTTATGTTTTAGAAACATAATTTCCTTCTACGATTTGAGATAATTGCTCAAACCATAGCTCAAAGGATATCTTGGAAATCTCAGTTTCCCTTCTTGCTTAATTGTGAAAGCATTTACTCTTTTCTGAAAACTAGCTCAAAGGCTCTTTGGAAATCAAAGTTTCCCTTCTTGCTTAATTGTGAAAGCATTTACTCTTTTTTGAAAACTAGCTCAAAGGCTCTTTGAAAATGAATGTTTACTTACTTGTTTAAATGTGAAAACATTTACTCTTTTCTGAAAACTAGCTCAAAGGCTCTTTTGAAATCAAAGTTTCCTTACTTGTTTAAATGTGAAAACATTTTAAACTCTTTGGGAATACATAGTCCCCATATACTTTTGAAGAAATGAACTTCAACTTTACTCTTTACTGAACTCAAAACTCAAGTCTTAAAACAAAGTTAAATCATTTGTAAAAGACTTTTGGAAGACTCTATGAACTTCTCTTGACTTGTCTCTTAACTTCTATTGACTTGACTCTTAACTTCTCTTAACTTGAATTTTAACTTTGGTTGAATTGAATTATGGATTCAAGGATTGTGATTTGTGATAGGAAAGAGTTCATGATGTTTAGGAATGATTTTAGATAGCTAAACATGAGAAATGACCAAGAAATCACTGTCTGAAAGCTGGTCCGCGACGCGAAGATGTACTTAAATATTTGATCGCGAAATTTACTTTTGAGGCAGGGTAGTCCGCATCCAAACCGCGATGCGGAGCTAATTTTTGTTCACTGGGGAGCAAGTCGCCGACGCGGACTTGCGTGCCAAAACCTGCTCGACTTTTCCTTCTTCGTTTTCCAACCCCAATTCACCTAAACTCGACTATTTTTCTAAAAATCTCTTTAGATTCAGATACCTAGAAAAAGTACCCAAGAACATAACTCAAAACAACTCTAAAACTCGACGTAAAGATGTCAGAAACTTCTCAATTCAGCCATATTTAAGAATGAACACAATTTTAAGATATACATTATCAAGAACATCGAACTTTCAACCTTTTCAGAATGAATTTTGTTGAACTAAACATGTTTGGCGCGTGGGTGAATGAACCTAATGCTATGAGAGTCTCACATACCTCGTAGGGATCACCCCTTGATGAAATCCACAAGCGATTCTTGAAGATCTTGATGATTCTTGCTTCTTTTCCTCTTTTCTCCTCTTCATTTCTCTTCTCTCAAAACCCTAACTCTTTTTTTTGGAAAAGCATAAACTGACCAAGTTCAGTTTAGACCCCAAATAAACTCCTAAAAATGAATTAAAATAATAGGGTATGGAAAAGACCAAAACACCCTTTAAAAATCCAGGTTGGCCATTTCCTTATCTGAACAGCCGAACTTCCAATGGGTATAACTCACTCATACGAACTCAAAATCGTGCAAACTCATCAGCGTTCAAAAGATTATTCCAAGATATTTCCTACGATATTTGGAAACACACTTCACTCATCCTGAGCTAGATGTTATGGTCGTTTGAACTTGACCAAAAACTCAACTTTAACACACTTAACAAATTTCCAGATTTTTATATTCTTTCCAAAAATGACTATTTCCGATTTTAAACTTCTTTACAGTTCTCTCTAGTTATGGGGTGTTACAATATCTCCCCTGTCACGACCTGAGCCTACACCCTGGACATGGCCGATACTCCAAGACCATTGTTGGTCCCCAAGTGAACCCTCACCCTGGCTAACTACAAGCGGAAAACTGATTCAAGCATACAAAGCTTAAAAACTGAAATAAAAGTTCATAAAACTTAAATTCAAACTTTAACTCAAATGAAAACTCTGAATAATAAAATATATTCAACTTGCCCCAAAATTGGCAACTTAAGTCTTTGAAATATTTAAATAAAATGAATAAATAATACAGAATTCTCAACTATACTGACTATCTATGAAGCCTCTAACTGATAAAGATGGAAGTTGGGACAAGACCCACGACATCCTGACTTAACTGAAAGGTAAATGAAATCCTTCGGAAGCAAGGAGGCTCACCATAGCTAACTCGAACTCTCGGATGTATCAACAAAGCTCCTATTGATGATCCTGAATACCAGTGTCTACATCATGAGAAGATGCAGGCCAAAGGGCTCAGTACGTGGAATGTACGAGGATGTAAGGGGAATTCTAAAGCATAACATAAGCTTGAAACTTGATAAAAAGGAAACATACTTACCTCTTCTCAAACTTACTCAACTCAAGGAATACTCAAGGATATTCAAAACTACTCAAACTTACTCAACTCATAAGTACTCAAGAATAAGATACTCAACTTAAAGATTAGATACTCAACTCAAAGATATGATATTCGACTCTGGGTACTCAACTCAATATAAAGCAACAATACACATGCAATATATGGAAAGCTTTATAAAACAGTAAAAACAACTTAGTTCGTTAAAGAAAATGCAATAACGAACTCAACTTTACTTATATAATAAAGTAATATAGTTTTGTGGGAGATTATCTTATCGACAACCACCACTATGAGCCTAAGTGGTGATACATCGTCTTGCCCACGCTGCCAGAACTGTCCTATACTTTGTCGTCATATAGAAAGCTTTAACTTAGTGGATCCACTAGCTTAACTTATATGATCATCTACAAAGTATGACCCATTAATACCCATGATGGCTACATGGTTTATGGAGACTTGAGTTATCTGAACTCGCATCCCCATATCGGTGCTCAATACTACTCCCAAAACGTACTTAGCTCATATGTTTGTAAAAACAAAATCTTTATTTGATTTGAGATAATTATTCAAAACTTAGCTTAAAAGCGCTCTTAGAAATCATAGTTTCCTCTTTACTGAAAAACTAGCTCAAAGGCTCTTTTGAAATCTCAGTTTCCTTTCTTGTTTAAATGTGAAAATATTTACTCTTTGGGAATACATAGTCCCGATATACTCTTTTGAAGAAATGAGCTAAACTCTTTACTCTTTGCTTAACTCAAAACTTAAGTCTTAAAACAAAGTTAAAAGGTTTGTAAAAGACTGCTTAAAATATGGTTCACACTGAATTATGGATGTGAACGACTCAATGCAAGGTTTTCAATAACCATAGATAGAACTCAACACTTGGAACTCAATAACTTCAATAATCTACTCACTTCAAGAATGTTCAACTTAGAGGGTTCATGCGGAATTATGAGCATGAACTACTTAACTCAAGGACTCAAAGATACTTCTCATCTCAAGACTGTTCGACTTATAATGTTCATGCGGAATTATGGGCGTGAACAACTCAACTCATGGACTTCATGGGTAATAGGTAATAGTCCCATGATTAGGAATGTAATCTCAAATTGGTTAGAAACTCAATACTTAAGACTTAGGATCTGAAGATATTTCCCCTCTCATAGATACTCAACTTCTGGAATTCATGCGGAATTTAATGGCATGAACGACTTGACTCGTAGGTTTACATAACATTATAGAACTCATGATACAACTCTTCTCATTCTCTAAATTACTTACTCAAAACTTAGTTCAAATCGATAGTTGATCTCAAAGGATTCACAATTGAACTCAAAGGCTTTCTTGAACTTTACTCTTAACTCTCTCTTGAATGTGAATTATGAATTCAAGAGTTTTGGTTCATGACATGAAGGATATCATGATGACAAAGTAGATTCATGAATACATTCTCTTTATCTTCATACTCACTTGCTCGAGTCTTGAAACAAGTTACTAATAATTGTAGAAGACTCCTCAAAGAGACTCTAAGGGACCTTATCAAAAGGTTTGAAAGAACTCTCAAACTTGACTCTCAACTCTACCTTGAATTTGATTTATGAATTCTAGGTTATGATCATGTTAGGAATGATTTTAGAAGTAGCTTAGAGTAGTTAGAATCGAAAAAGAGTGAAGGTGCACTTTAAACTAACTCAAACGGGGCAACCAACGACAAACTGGATGGGGCAGGAGACCCTGCCGCTATGGGTGGTGCGGGGCGCCAGCCCCTAAACTTCAGAGGTGGGTTTGGGGTGCTCTGGCAGGCGCATCACTCCAGGCCCCAACCAAGAAAATTCAAAAAGTTTCTTTTCTCGTTTTCTCACCCTATTTCGCCTAGAATCGAATGGTTTCTTCCCCAATCACTTAGAATTGATTACTTAACATAAGTACACTCTAATATACTTAATACATCCATTAAAAAACTCACTTTGATCTCAATAAATCATCCAAAATCCAACACAACATGATTTAGAATGAACTTCAAGAACACCTATCAAGAACTCATCAAGAACTCAAATCTTTCAACTTCAAGAATGAAATTTATGCTAAAAATAACATGTTTGGCATGTGAGTGAACAAACCCAACTCTATGGAAGCTTACATACCTCTTAGGGATTAAACCCATGGCGAAAATCCGCAATAAGACGCAAGAATCTCGACGAGCTTGATCCTCTCCTCTTTTCTCTTCTTTTCTCTCAACTAAAACCCTAGGCTAATTTAGGATTATAAAACTGAACTTAATAGGATTAGACCCTTAAAAATATTACTAAACGCGACTTAAATATGTTTGGATAAGGAAAAGACTAAAATACCCCTTACTATTTCCGGCTAACTTTCCTTAACTGGACAGCCTAACTTCAAAAGGTCATATCTCACTCATCCGACCTCGAAACTTAGCAAACTCGGTGGCGTTAGAAATATAATTCAAATATCTTTCCTAATGTATCTGGTATCACACCTAAATCATCATGAGCTATGAGTTATAGTCATTTGAAGTCGACCCAAAACTCATACTTAGCTTAACTTGCAAAATTTCAGATTTTGCTATTTCCAATTTAATTCTTTTTGGAACTCAAGGTGCTACATCTAGTGACCTTAACACTTAAGAAATTTTAATTCCTCGGTAAAATCTCACTCACTACGATGGACGGTTTGAGTCATAGTTCAAAAAAAATTATGGGGTGTTACATCCCCCTTGGGAACATTCGTACTCAAATGAGTTTAATCTTAGAAGACTAAGGGTGTAACATTAACAATCAACTGAAATACCCAACAAGCAATGCAATTACAACATGCTAATCTTATAAATAAAAGCCAAGAAAAGGATTAGTACCTTAATTTGGAATTTCTCCGAATTCGAAGAGATGTGGATATCTCTTCTTCATATCTTCCTCAGCTTCCCAAGTAACTTCCTCAACAAATTGGTTCCTCCAAAGGACTTTGACTGATGCTACTTCTTTAGTCCTCAACTTGCGAACTTGGCGATCTAGAATCTGAACCGAATTCTCTTCATAAGATAAGCTATCCTTGATCTCAATATCTTCAGTTGGTATGATAAGTGAAGGATCACCCACGCACTTCTTCAACATGGAAATATGAAATATCGGATGAACCGCTACTAACTCTTGTGGTAGCTCTAACTCATAAGCTAGATTGCCAATCCTCTTGGATATTCTGTAAGGCCAATATACCAGGGACTAAACTTCCCCTTCTTACCAAATCTCATAACACCCTTCATGGGTGAAACTTTCAAGTAAACTCAATTATCTACTTCAAACTCTAACTCCCTCCTCCTACCATCAGTGTAGGATTTCTGATGAATCTGCACTATTTTCAATCTCTCTTGAATAACTTTCACTCTCTCTATAGCTTGATGAACTAAGTGTGGTTCTATCAACCCTTGTTCACCAACTTCAAACCATCTAATAGGAGATCTGCATCTTCTCCCATAAAGAGCCTCATATGGAGTCATTTGGATGCTATCATGGTAACTATTGTTGTAGGCAAACGCAATAAGAGATAGGTGATCATCCCAATTACCCTTGGAATCAATCACACAATCTACCATGATACCTCAAAACACCATTTCCCCCTTGTTCAAATGCCATCACTTACGACTTATGAACATTTGTCTTTAATTCAAGCAAAATAAGATCTTGGTCTTGCTTCTCTTTTACTTCTGACACTAATGATGATTCAGCCCCATTCATCACCATTACTCCTCATTCTATGGAATCCATTAGTCGAACTCCTAGTCGTGCAAGTCTATGCACCTCATTTGCTAACTCTTTCTTATCTTCCTCAAAATGGGCGGTACTACCCATAGACAACCTGCTCAAGGCATCAGCAACAACATTAGCCTTACCTGCGTGATAAAGAATACTCATGTCATAATCCTTGAGTAATTCCAACCACCTCCTTTGTCTGAGATTAAGCTTTTTTTTAGTAAACACATACTAAAGGCTCTTGTGATAGGTGAACACATCCACATGAACACCATAAATATAATGGCGCCATATTTCAAAGCAAAAACTACATCAGCCAACTCTAAGTCATGGTTTGGGTAATTCTTCTCATGAATCTTCAACTGTCTGGAGGCATAAGTTATAACTTTGTCATTCTACATAAGTACACAACCCAAACCAACTCTAGACGCATCACAATATACAACAAATCCTTGCGTACCTTCTGGTAAGGTCAACACTGGGGCAATAGTCAACCTCTTTTTCAATTCCTGAAAACTTTTCTTACAAGTTTCAGACCATTGAAACATCATTGTTTTCTGAGTCAACTTGGTCAAAAGGGACGAAATAGATGAGAACCCCTCTATGAAACTTCTATAATATCCATCCAAACCCAAGAAACTCCTAATATCAGTTGGAGATGTGGGTCTAGGCCAATTCTGCACTGCCTCTATCTTTTGGGTATCAACTCTTATTCCATTACCAGAAACTATTTGGCCTAAGAATGCCATAGACTCAAGACAAAACTCACATTTAGAGAACTTAGCATATAACTCCTTATCTTTCAAAGTCTGAAGAACTATTATGAGATGGCTAGCATGATCTTCTTCATTTCTTGAATAGATTAGTATGTCATCAATGAAGACGATAACAAACATATCTATATAAGCTTTGAAAACTCTATTCATAAGATCCATGAACACTGCAGGTGCATTAGTGAAACCAAATGACATAACCAAAAACTCATAATGACAATAACGGGTCCTGAATGCTGTTTTGGGAATATCACACTTCCTTACTTTCAACTGATGGTAGCCAGATCTAAGGTCTATCTTAGAAAAACAAGAAGCACCCTGAAGCTGATCGAAAAGATCATCAATTCTCGGAAGAGAATACTTGTTCTTGATGGTAACCTTGTTCAACTGACAGTAATCTATACACATCCTAAGGGAACTATCTTTATTTCTCACAAATGGGACCAGAGCCCCCAAGGCGAGATACTTGGTCGAATTAAATCTTTCTCTGAAAGATCCTTCAACTTCTCTTTAAGCTCTTTCAACTCTGCTGGTGCTATTCTATATGGTGTAATAGATATAGGACGAGTATCTGGACGAACATCTATACCGAAGTATATCTCTCTCTCAGGAGGGACTCCGGGAAGACCATCTGGAAAGACTTCTGGAAACTCTCTTACTACTGAAACTGACTGAATAGGAGGTATCTCAACACTAGAGTCATTAACTCGGACTAAGTGATAGACACAACCCTTAGAAACTAACTTCCTTGTCTTAAGTTATGAAATAAAATGACCATTAGGTAATTGTGAACTATTTTTCCACTCTAAGACTGGCTCATTGGAAACTGAAACTTGACAACTTGAGTTCTACAATCAACTAAGGCATAACAGGCATGAAGCCAGTCCATACCAAGAATGACATCAAAGACTACCATGTCTAACTCAATTAAATCAGCCATGGTACTCTTGTGACTAACGAAAATGGGACAATCATGATAGACTCTCTCTGCTAGAATAGACTCACCAACAGGTAGAGAAACACTGAAGGGTTCACTAAGTTGCTCAGGAATAACATCAAAATTAATCGCAACAAAAAGAGTTACAAAAGATAAACTCGCTCCTGGGTCTAGCAAAGCATGAACATTAAAGTTGAAGACTTGGATCCTACGAGTGACAACATCTGGTGAATCCTCTTACTCTCGGCAACTAGCGATAGCATAAAGACGGTTTCCTTCTCCGCCTGCCCTTGAAGTATCTCATCTAGATGCAGCTCTATCTGGTGAAACAATTGAAGAAGACTGGGCTCTATAGCCCCCATTACCATTACTTTATCTGCTCTTAGGATACTCTCTCATAAAATGATCGTTCTGGCCACACTTGAAGTAACTAGTGGAGTCATCACAACACACCCCTGAGTGGATCCTACCACACTTAGCATATGTGGGAATCTTATTACCCCCTTGTGCCTTACTACCTTGGGAATGCGCAGGTCTAGCTCTGTAGTTCTGAGAATTTTGACTATTGTACTCACATTTGTTCCTTGGTGCAGGTGCACTAGCAGATGATGGAGCAAGTCCTCTCTTCTTATGTTGGAAAGAAGACTGGTTCGCATTACTATTTCACTGCCCTGATTCATTCCCTGATGTCTTAGCCCTCTTATTCTTAAACTCTTATCTATCCTTCAGCTTGTCCTCCTCAACCTGTTGCACATGGATCATCAGCCTTGCTATGCCCATGTCACCTATTAGCATGGTTGCCTTACTTTCCTTACCTGACAGACGAGTCAACCCAATAACGAATAAACTCATCCTGCTCCTCATATCGTCAACCATCTCTTAGCTCACGGGAAAAGAAATGCCTCATGAAGGCACTATCGACCATAGGCCATCTCAAAACTGGTTACGCATAAGCACGAGTTAGAAAGAAGCTTTATAGAGATGAACTCTATCGAACGAAATGAGTATGAAAGAAGTGAGATAGTTCCTAAATGTTATAGCCTTCTAATTATAGATGTGACGCGCTTCATACCGATAACTAGGACTCTACAGACACGACTTCATAGACTCACTAGTACTCTTGAACTATGTCCTATGATACCAAGTTTGTCACGCCCCGAGCCTACACCCTGGACGTGGCCGGCACTTGAGAACTATTGTTGGCCCCAAGCGAACCCTTGCCCTAGCTTACTTACTCAGCGGAATATTTAACTTAATAACGATAAATTTATGTAATAAACTGGAATGTTATAAAGGAACATTCAACTGACCACTAAGGCAAACTCAAGTCTCAACAAAGGATAATGACAATGAAAAGACTAAAAAACTAACATCTGACTATCTATGAAGCCTCTAAAACAACTAAGATAGATGTCGGGATAAGACCCCCAATCATCCTAACAAATGAAATACTAAAACTCAAATGATAATAAAGGATCCCTCCGGAGAGAAAAGAGGCTCACCAACTGACTCTGAATGCTCAATTGGATCAACGAGACACTGGATGTTGATCCTGGTTACCTACGCCTGCATCATAATAAGATGCAGTCCAACTGGCATCAGTACATTGATTGTAAGAGTAAGCAAGAAGAAATCTAAAACAAGACATAAGCTTGAAAGGAAGTGAAGAACTTACCTGGCTCAGCTCAAATGATTTCAATATAAAGCAGTGTATATAAATACAGTATAAAGAAAAACTTTAAAACATAGTTTCAACTCTGTGTATTTAGAAATACAATAATAACTCTGTATGTAGATACAATATGAACTCTGTTTGTACATGAAAATACAAATATTTTTTATGTATATAAAAATACAAAATACTATTGTGAGAGTTTCTCTAACCGACAACCATCACTTAAGAGCTATTGTGATGATACATCATTTTACCTCATGTTGCCAGGGCCTTCTTATACCTTGTCGAGGGTATAGAACCTGAACTACTAAATGGATCCACTAGTCTATGCCAAAAAGCACTAAAGGAATCATCTAAAAAGTATGACTCTTTTCTACCCATGATGGCTACATGATTTATGGCGGTTCAGAGTTATTTGAACTCTCCCCCATAACGGTGCTCAATACTACTCACAAAATAAAATAACTCTTTATGTTTTAAAAACATAACTTGCTTATGTGGTTTGAGATAATTGCTCAAAACTTATCTCAAAGGCTATCTTGGAAATCTCAGTTTCCCTTCTTACTTAATTGTGAAAGCATTTACTCTTTTATGAAAACTAGCTGAAAGGCTCTTTGGAAATCAAAGTTTCCCTTCTTGCTTGTGAAAGCATTTACTCTTTTCTAAAAACTAGCTCAAAGGCTCTTTGAAAATGAATGTTTCCTTACTTGTTTAAATGTGAAAACATTTACTCTTTTCTGAAAACTAGCTCAAAGGCTCTTTTGAAATCAAAGTTTCCTTATTTGTTTAAATGTGAAAACATTTTAAACTCTTTGGGAATATACATAGTCCCCATATACTTTTGAAGAAATGAACTTCAACTTTACTCTTTACTGAACTCAAAACTCAAGTCTTAAAACAAAGTTAAATCATTTGTAAAAGACATTTCGAAGACTCTCTTAACTTCTCTTGACTTGACTCTTAACTTCTTTTAACTTGACTCTTAACTTCTCTTGACTTGACTCTTAACTTCTTTTAACTTGACTCTTAACTTCTCTTGACTTGACTCTTAACTTCTCTTGACTTGAATCTTAACTTTCCGTGAATTTAATTATGGATTCAAGGATTGTGATTTGTGATAGGAAACAGCTCGTGATGTTTAGGAATGATTTTAGATAGCTAAACATGAGAAATGATCAAGAAATCACTGTCTGAAACCTGGTCCGCGACGTGGAGATGTATTTAAATATTTGATCGGGAAATTTACTTTTGAGGCAGAGTAGTCCGCATCCCAACCACGATGCGGAGCTGATTTTTGTTCACTCGAGGAGCAAGTCCGCGACGCGGACTTGCGTGCCAAAACCTGCTCGACTTTTCCTTCTTCGTTTTCCAACCCCAATTCGCCTAAACTCGACTATTTTTCTAAAAATATTTTTAGATTCAGATACCCAGTATATGTACCCAAGAACCTAACTCTAAAACTCTACGTAAAGATATCAGAAACTTCTCAATTCAGCCCAATTCAAGAATGAAAACAATTTTAAGATATACATTATCAAGAACATCAAACTTTCAACCTTTTTAGAATGAATTTCGCTTAACTAAACATGTTTGGCGCATGGGTGAACGAACCTAACTCTATGAGAGTCTCACATGCCTCGTAGGGATCACCCCTTGATGAAATCCACAAGCGATTCTTGAAGATCTTGACGATTCTTGCTTCTTCTCCTCTTTTCTCCTTTTCTTTTCTCTTGTCTCAAAACCCTAACTCTTTTTAAAAAATAAGCATAAACTGATCAAGTTAAGTTTAGACCCCAATTAAACTCCTAAAAATGAATTAAAATAATAGGGTATGGAAAAGACCAAAACACCCTTTAAAAATCCTGGTTGGCCATTTCCTTATCTGAAAAACCTAACTTCCAATGGGCATAGCTCACTCATAAGAACTCGGAATCGTGCAAACTTGGCAGCGTTCAAAAGATTATTCCTAGATATTTCCTACGATTTATTGAAACACACTTCACTCATCCTGAGCTAGATGTTATGGTCATTTGAAGTTGACCAAAAATTCAACTTTAACACACTTAACAAATTTCCAGATTTTTATATTCTTTCCAAAAATGACTATTTCCGATTTAAAACTACTTTATAGTTTTCTCTAGTTACGGGGTGTTACACCTCCTGTATGTGCTAAATGTGGTAGGAACCACTTAGGTACTTGTCGTGAGGGCTCCACTGGTTCTTTCAAGTGTGTCCAGAATAGGAATTTTATGCGAGATGTCCAAAGAATAAGCAGGGTAATGGTAATGCGGGCAATAGAGCCCAGTCTTCTTTAGTTGCTCCACCAGGCAGAGCTGTACCTAGAGGGGCTACTTCCGATACTGGCGGAGGATTAAACCATCTATATTCTATCACAGGTTGCTAAGAGCAAAAGGATTCGCCAGATGTTGTTACTGGTGCGATCCAAGTCTTTAACTTTAATGTTTATGCTTTGCTAGACCCAGTAGCAAGTTCATCTTTTGTAACTCCTTATGTTGCGATGAATTTTGATGTTATTCCTGAGCAACTTAGTGAACCATTAAGTGTTTCTACATCTGTTTGTGAGTCTATTCTAGCAGAAAGAGTCTATCGTGATTTTCCCTTTTTGTCAATCACAAGAGTACCTTGGCCAATTAATTGAGTTAGGCATGGTAGATTTTGATGTCATTTTTGGTATGGACTGGCTTCATTCCTGTTATGCCTCAGTTGATTGTAGAACTCGAGTTGTCAAGTTTCAGTTTCCAAATGAGCCAGTCTTAGAGTGGAAAAGCAGTTCAGCAGTGCCTAAGGGTCGTTTTATTTCATACCTTAAGGCGAGGAAGTTAGTTTCTAAGGAGTGTATCCATCACTTAGTCCGAGTTAATGACTCTAGTGTTGAGATACCTCATATTCAATCAATTTCAATAGTAAGAGAGTTTCCAGAAGTATTTCCAGATGATCTTCCCGGAGTCCCTCCTGAGAGAGAGATAGAATTTGGTATAGATGTTCTTCCAAATACCCGTCCTATCTCTATTCCGCCATATAGAATTGCACCAGCAGAGTTGAAAGAGCTTAAAGAACAGTTGAAAGACCTCATTGATAATGGCTTTATTCGACCAAGTGTCTCACCTTGGGGCGCTCCGATTTTAATTGTGAGAAAGAAAGATGATTCCCTTAGTATGTGTATAGATTACCGTCAGTTGAACAAGGTTACCATCAAGAACAAGTATCCTCTTCCGAGAATTGATGATCTTTTTGATAAGCTTCAAAGTTCTTCTTGTTTTTCTAAGTTAGACCTCAGATCTGGCTACCATCAGTTAAAAGTAAGAGAATATGATATTCCCAAGATAGCATTCAGGACCCGTTATGGTCACTATGAGTTTCTGGTCATGTCGTTCGGTTTGACCAATGCACCTGCAGCTTTCATGGACCTTATGAATAGAGTTTTCAAACCTTATTTAGATATGTTTGTTATCGTCTTCATTGATGAGATACTAATCTATTCAAGGAATGAAGAAGATCATGTTAGCCATCTCAGAATAGTTCTTCAGACTTTGAAAGATAAGGAGTATATGCTAAGTTCTCTAAATGTGAGTTTTGGCTTGAGTCTGTGGCATTCTGGGGCCATAGTTCCGGTGATGGAATTAGAGTTGATACCCAAAATAAAGAGGCAGTGCAGAATTGCCCTAGACCCACATCTCTAACTGATATTAGGAGTTTCTTTGGTTTAGCTGGCTATTATAGACGGTTCGTAAAGAGGTTCTCATCTATTTCGTCTCCTTTGACCAAGTTCACTCATAAAACAGTGAAGTTTCAATGGTCTGAAACTTGTGAGAAAAGCTTTCAGGAATTGAAAAAGAGGTTGACTACTGCCCAAGTTTAGACATTACCAGAAGATACGCAAGGCTTGGTTGTCTATCGTGATGCATTTAGAGTTGGTTTGGGTTGTGTATTAATGTAGAAATGTAAGGTTATAGCTTATGCCTCCAGACAGTTGAAAGTTCATGAGAAGAATTACCCAACCCATTACTTAGAGTTGGCTGTCATAGTATTTGCTTTGCAGATATGGCATCATTTGTATGGTGTGCATGTAGATGTGTTCACCGATCACAAGAGCCTTCAATATGTGATTACTCAGAAGAACTTAATCTCAGACAAAAGAGGTGGTTATAATTACTCAAGGATTATGACATGAGTATTATTTACCACCCAGGAAAGGCTAATGTTGTTGTTGATGCTTTAAGCAGGTTGTCTATGGGTAGTACCGCCCATGTTGAGGAAGAAAAGAGAGAGTTAGCGAAAGATATGCATAGACTTGCATGGTTGGGGGTCCAACTGATGGATTCCACAGAAGGAGGAGAGGTGGTGATGAATAGGGCTGAATCATCCTTAGTGTCAGAAATGAAAGAGAAGCAAGACGAAGATCTTATTTGCTTGAATTGAAGGCAAATGTTCATAAGCAAAAAGTATTAGCTTTTCAACAAGGGGGAGATGGCGTATTGAGGTATCAAGGTAGATTGTGTGTACCAAGGGTGGATGAACTCCAAGAGAGGATCATGGAGGAAGCTCATAGCTCCAGATATTCCATTCATCCGGGTTCCACAAAGATGTATCGCGACTTGAGAGAAGTCTATTGGTGGAGTAGTATGAAGAAGGGCATTGCAGAATTTGTTGCTAAGTGCCCAAATTGCCAACAAGTTAAAGATTAGCACCAAAGGCCAAGCGATATAGATCAGAATATAGAACTTCCAGAATGGAAGTGGAAGATGATCAATATGGATTTCATCATAGGTTTACCAATGTCTCGCAAGCAACATTATTCTATTTGCGTGATTGTCGATAGAATAATAAAATTAGCCCACTTTTTGCCTACAACAAAGGACTATGCCATGTTATATCTTCAAGAAGTGGTTAGACTTCATGGGGTTTTGATCATCATTAATTCAGATAGAGGTGCATAATTTACTGCACAGTTTTGGAAGTCATTCCAAAAAGGCTTGGGTTCAAAGATGAACTTAAGTACTGCCTTTCATCCTCAGACAGATGGGCAAGCAGAGCGCACTATTCAAACCTTAGAGGATATGTTGAGGGCTTTCATGATTGATTTCAAAGGTAAGTGGGATGATCACCTACCACTTATTGAGTTTGCTTACAACAATGGTTGTCACTCTAGCATCCAAATGGATCTTTATGAAGCTCTTTATGGGAGAAGATACAGATCTCCTATTTGATGGTTTGAAGTTGGTGAAGCAGGGTTGAAAGTTATTCAAGAGAAGTTGAAAACAGCGTAGAGTCGTCAGAAATCCTACACTGATGTTAGGAGAAGAGAGTTAGAGTTTAAAGTAGATGATTAGGTATAATTGAAAGTTTCACCCATGAAGGGTGTTATGAGATTTGGTAAGAAGGGAAAGCTTAGTCCCCGGTATATTGGTCCTTACAGAATATCCAAGAGGATTGGAAATGTAGCTTATGAGTTAGAGCTACCACAAGAGTTAACAGCGGTTCATCCAGTATTTCACATCTCCATGTTGAAGAAATGCATGGGTGATCCTTCATTGATCATTCCATCTGAAGATATTAGCAGCAATGATAGCTTATCTTATGAAGAGATTCCAGTCCAACTTCTAGATCGTCAAGTTCGCAAGTTGAGAACAAAAGAGGTAGCATCGGTCAAAGTTCTTTGGAGGAACCAGTTTGTTGAGGAAGCTACTTGGGAAGCTGAGGGAGATATGAAGAAGAGATATCCATATCTCTTCGAATCCGGAGAAGTTCCAAATTAAGGTACTAATCCTTTTCTTGGCGGCTTTTATTTATAAGATTAGCATGTTGTAATTGAATTGTTTTTTAGGTGTTTGAGCTGAATGTTAAATGTTACACCCTTAGCCTAGTAAGAGTAATCTCATTCGACGACGAATGTTCCCAAGGGTGAGATATTGTAACACCCCGTAACTAGAAAGAAGTTTAAAATCGGAAATAGTCATTTTTGGAAAGAATATAAAAATCTGGAAATGTGTAACTGTGTTAAAGTTGAGTTTTTGGTCAACTTCAAAAGACCATAACTTCTAGCTTAGGATGAGTTAGGTGTGTTGCCAAATATCGTCGGAAAGATCTTGGAATAATCTTTCCAACTCCACAAAGATGTATCGCGACTTGAGAGAAGTCTATTGGTGGAGTAGTATGAAGAAGGGCATTGCAGAATTTGTTGCTAAGTGCCTGAATTGCCAACAAGTTAAAATAGAGCACCAAAGGCCAGACAGTATGGATCAGAATATAGAAATTCTAGAATAGAAGTGGAAGATGATCAATATGGATTTCATCATAGGTTTACCAAGGTCTCGCAGGCAACATTATTCTATTTGGGTGATTGTCAATAGAATGACAAAATTAGCCCACTTTTTGCCTACAGCAGAGGACTATGCCATGTTATATCTTCAAGAAGTGGTTAGACTTCATGGGGTTCCGGTCTCCATTAATTCAGATAGAGGTGCACAAATTACTACACAGTTTTGGAAGTCATTCCAAAAAGGCGTGGGTTCAAAGGTGAACTTAAGTACTGCCTTTCATCCTCAGACAGATGGGCAAGCAGAGCGCACTATTCAGACCTTAGAGGATATGTTGAGGGTTGCATGATTGATTTCAAATGTAATTGGGATGATCACTTACCTCTTATTGAGTTTGCTTACAACAATAGTTGTCACTCTAGCATCCAAATGGATCTTTATGAAGCTCTTTATGGGAGAAGTTACAGATCTCCTATTGGATGGTTTGATGTTGGTGAAGCAGGGTTGAAAGTTATTCCAGAGAAGTTGAAAACAGCACAGAGTCGTCAGAAATCCTACATTGATATTAGGAGAAGGGAGTTAGAGTTTAAAGTAGATGATTAGGTATACTTGAAAGTTTCACCCATGAAGGGTGTTATGAGATTTGGTAAGAAGGGGAAGCTTAGTCCCCGGTATATTGGCCTTACAGAATATCCAAGAGGATTGGCAATGTAGCTTATGAGTTAGAGCTACCACAAGAGTTAACAGCGGTTCATCCAGTATTTCACGTCTCCATGCTGAAGAAGTGCATAGGCGATCCTTCATTGATCATACCAACTGAAGATATTAGCAGCAATGATAGCTTATCTTATGAAGAGATTCTGGTCCAGATTCTAGATCGTTAAGTTCACAAGTTGAGAACAAAAGAGGTAGCATCGGTCAAAGTTCATTGGAGGAACCAGTTTGTTGAGGAAGCTACTTGGGAAGCTAAGGAAGATATGAAGAAGAGATATCAACATCTCTTCGAATCCGGAGAAGTTCCAAATTAAGGTACTAATCCTTTTCTTGGCTTTTATTTATAAGATTAGCATGTTGTAATTGCATTGCTTTTTGGGTGTTTGAGCTGAATGTTAAATGTTACACCCTTAGCCTAGTAAGAGTAATCACATTCGAGGATGAATGTTCCCAAGGGTGAGATATTGTAACACCCCATAACTAGAAAGAAGTTTAAAATCGGAAATAATCATTTTTGGAAAGAATATAAAAATCTGGAAATGTGTAAGTGTATTAAAGTTGAGTTTTTGGTCAACTTCAAAAGACCATAACTTCTAGCTCAGGATGAGTTAGGTGTGTTGCCAGATATCGTGGGAAAGATCTTGGAATAATCCTTCCAAATCCATCGAGTTTGCGCGATTCCGAGTTCATATCAGTGAGATATGCCCATTTAAAAGTTAGGCTATTCGAATAAGAAATGTCCAATCCGTATTTTAGAAGGGTGGTTTGGTCTTTTCCATACCTTATTATTTTAATTCATTTTAGTGAATTAATTAAGAGTCAAAACTGAATTGGTTCAGTTTGTGCAAATTGGAAAAAGAGTTAGGGTTTTGAAGAGAAAAGAGGAGAAAGAAGAAGAAAAGCTCAAGATTCGTCAAGATCGTTCAAGTTGATCATGGATTTTGTCAAGCGGTGATGCCTACGATGTATGTGAGACTCTCATAGCATTGTGTTCGTTCACCCACATGCTAAACATGATTAATTCGGCATGAATTCGTCCTAAAAGTTGAAAGTTTGAATGTTCTTGATGTATGTTCTTGAATTTGGGAAGTGATTGAGGAGTTCTTGAGAGTTTAAGATCGATTATTAGAGTTGTTTTGAGTTAGATTCTTGTGTATATGTTGTGGGTACCTGAATCTAAAGAGATATGGAGAAAAAGAACCGGATCTAGGCAAATTGGGGCAGGAAAATGAAGAAGGAAAAAGTCAAGTAGGTGTTGGCACTCAAGTCCGCATAACGGACTTGCTCCTCCAGTGACCAAAAATCAGCTCCGCGATGCGGTTGGGACACGGACTCTTCTGTCTCAAAATTAAATTTTGTGATCAAATATTTAAATACACCTCTGCGTTGCGGACCAGCTTTCAGAAAGTGATTTCCTGATCATTTCTCATGTTTAGCTATCTAAAATCATTCCTAAGATATTTCCTATCACAAATCAAAATCCTTGAATCCATAATTCAATTCAAGGAAAGTTAAGATTCAAGTCAAGAGAAGTTAAAAGCCAAGTCAAGAGAAGTTCATAGAGTCTTCCAAAAGTCTTTTACAAATGATTTAACTTCATTTTAAGACTTGCGTTTTGAGTTCAGTAAAGAGTAAAGTTGAAGTTCATTTCTTCAAAAGTATATGGGGACTATGTATTCCCAAAGAGTTTAAAATGTTTCCACATTTAAACAACTAAGGAAACTTTGATTTCCAAAGTGCCTTTGAGCTAGTTTTCAGAAAAGAGTAAATGCTTTCACAATTAAGCACGAAGGGAAACTTTGATTTCCAAAGAGCCTTGGAGCTAGTTTTCAGAAAAAAGTAAATGCTTTCACAATTAAGCAAGAAGGGAAACTGAGATTTCCAAGATAGCCTTTGAGCTAAGTTTTGAACAATTATCTCAAACCACAGAAACAAGTTATGTTTTTGAAGCATAAAGAGCTAGTATATTTTGGGAGTAGTATTGAGCACCGATATGGGGGAGAGTTCAGAGAACTCCGAGCCACCATAAACCATGTAGCCATCATAGGTAGAAAAGGATCATACTTTTTAGATGATTCCCTTAGTGCTTTTTAGCATAGACTAGTGGATCCACTTAATAGTTCAAGTTCTATACCCCTGGCAAGGTATAGGGCGGCCCTGGCCGCGTGAGGCAAAACGTTGTATCATCACGATAGCTCTTAAGTGATGATTGTCGGTTAGAGAAACTCCCACAACAGTATTTTTGTATTTTTATATACATCAGAAATATTTGTATTTTCATATACAAACAGAGTTCATATTCTATCTTTGCATACATACAAAGTTATTATTGTATTTCTAAATACACAGAGTTGAAAACCATGTTTCAAAGCTTTTCTTTATACTGCATTCATATACACTACTTTATATTGAAATCAGTTCAGTTAAGTTTAGTTGAGTTGAGCCAGGTAAGTTCTTCAGTTCCTTTCAAGATTATGTCTTGTTTTAGATTTCCCCTCGCATACTCGTACATCCAATGTACTGATGTCAGTTGGCCTACATCTTATTATGATGCAGACGCATGTAACCAGGATCAGCATACAGCGCCTCGTTGATCCAGTGGAGCATTCAGAGTCAGTTGGTGAGCCTCTTTTCTCTCCGGAGGGATCCTTTCTTATCATTTTATTTTTAGTATTTCATTTGTTAGGATGATTGGGGGTCTTATCCCGACATCTATCTTAGTTGTTTTAGAGGCTTCATAAATAGTCAGATGTTAGTTTTTTAGTCTGTTCATTGTCATTATCCTATGTTGAGACTTGAGTTTGCCTTAGTGGTCAGTTGAACGTTCCTTTATAACATTCCAGTTTATTACATAGATTTATCTTTATCAAGTTAAATATTCCGCTGAGTAAGTAAGCTAGGGCAAGGGTTCGCTTGGGAAAAGTAATAGTTCTCGAGTGCCGGCCATGTCCAGGGTGTAGGCTGGGGGTGTGACATTTATTTTCCAACACCACCAGTTCCTTTCTTTGATCTGTCCAACCACTAAGCTATCCACATCTAACCTTTAACCTTAGAAATTAGTTTCCACTACTTATTGTCTCCTAATATAATAAGTACAGATTTTACAACTATTAAGAGTTCCTCCCTAAATTCCTTATCACCAACAATATTATAACCATTATTCCCACCCATTGTAACAAACAACATATGTAATACACAAATCAAACCTCGCCTGAAAAGGAAATTGTTTTACCTGAAGTTTGCGGTTTCTCTTCCCCGCGCACATTTTTGCCAAAGTCTGGTACTGGTTTTATGCTAATCACCCCTTTAAGTTAATTCAATACATGGTCCAAGTGGTAAAAGGTGTGTTAAATAAATAATGGATTTGTCCCATTAACTATTTATCTATATTACAAATTTAACAAGTATCCGACAACTAAATAATTGTGGTTACCGAATATTTCAAAATTTCCATTTAAAACTTTATGGGAAGAGTCAAAATAGTCCTAGTTCTCAAAACGACCTAGCGGGCCTTTACAGTGTGGTTTGTACTGATACTACTCTTGTTATGCCTTTTTGCCATAGTTTTGATGCAGGTCGGTAATATTTCATTAAGGGAAGACGGAGAAATCTCCACCAGCTTCTGTTTTTTCTTCTGCATGGTGGAAGCTGTGTCTTTTATCTATTATGACTAGTTTGTACTCTTAGTAGCTCTTGTACATGTTTAGACTAGATCTTTGGGGGTGTTATTTACTTTGCAAGTTCAAACCGGAATTGTTCTAAAAATTTCTAATTTATGAAACCTTGTTATTTCATTTATCTCCGATTTCTTTAATCCTCCGCATGTTTCAACGATTGGGATATGAGGGTTCTCCTACTTAGCTGGTAGAGTTGGTTCCCGCACGTCCCGGTGGGTTCAGTCGTGACACTGGCAATGAATAAGAAGATAATGGGTAGTAAATAGTGAAGATAAATGGCCTATATGTTACATATGTTACAAGGTAAAATGAAGAAATTAAGAGAGAAATAATTTGAGGAGGGGTAACAAATGTCATCAATGGCATATGAAGAAACTACCCTTGACTCCAACGTTCACTGAAACGTTTCAGCCAATAAAACCAAATGTAATTGGCATTACATGACCACTAAGTCAATGACCAAAATGCATGAGGAATTAGGCAGCATTTAGACACCAAAACAATGAGCAAATTTAATATAAAAATAGTGTTGAAATGCTCAATAACCAACACACACACACACACATATATATATATATATATATATATAAAAGAAATAAGATAATTAAACACACTAAAAAAATAAAACAACAAGCAGCCCAAGATTTCTAAAAGATAATACACTGCAAATATTTTGTAAATAGATATGAAAATATACATATACATAAATGTAATTATAATTTTTAATTATGTACTTATATAGCTTGGTTGGTTCAATTCTTATATTATTTTTTACTTTAATCCCAATTAATTAAAATATTATCGATTTTCAAAATTAAAAACTAAATCAAACTAACATAATGTTATTTTTATTTTATTTAAATTTAGGTTGGGTGGTTTTCCAAATTCTCGTGAACACTCTTAGAAGTGGATAATGAAAACATAACAAGAACTAACTACTTTATAGCTATACTATTTAAAAGAGAGCTTTTACATTATAAATTCTTTGTAAATAAGTTTTTTTTTAATTCTTTTAATCAATAGTGAATCTGCCGTTTGATATAGTTTTCACACAATTTGGTAGCTCAATTACTTAGAAGAGTAATATAATCGACTGACGCATAAAATATATATTTTACGAGTTGTCATCACACCCTTTAACATAGAAGAATTTATTTTATTAGAATATAAAGAAAAAGAGAACATACATGATAAGACTTTATACTTCATAGAATAAGATCATGGAGGACTAAAGACGCGACAATAGATTGTTAAATGACTAAAAATCAAAGGACAACAATCGAGCCAAAAGAAGATTCGTGACATACTAAAACAAACGGACCTCACTAAAGATAAAAAATAAATAAAAGACAATGGATAAATCCTTCTCTAAAGACAATCAAATCAATGACCCCCTTTGACTGCAGAAGGCTTTGCATCATTGAGGAACTTATCTATTGTATCATAGTTATTGGGGAATCATAAGCATATCGTATGTCACCAGGGGAATAACCGACAATAGCAACATGTGCTCCTGTTGTAATAGAAAGTTCGTGTGCTTCCTTGACAAAACTTTCCCATAGCTTTCTGAAAGCTACAAAGTGTTTCGCTTTATACATTATCTCCTTCTATTCAGTCTTCTGTCGGCGTATAATCTTAATTTGTGCCATTACAAAAGTGTTTCGTGAAAGATGATGGCTTGACAGAATAGGCTAGAGAAACTTTGTGAAGGAAATAGTGCAATTTATAGGTGATAACATTTGTTTTTATTTTGTGGTTCATTTAAGTGTATAAATGAATTGCTTATTATGTATTTTTCTTAGAGATTTACAATCCTTAAATTATATTTTGACTCCAATTTTAATGGTAAGTTATGTTTTTTCCATTCAAGTTACATCTTTTAAATTTTTTCCAATTTTAAAGGTATATGAGTTACATTTTTCCATTCAAGTATCTTCTAATTTTCCTTTAATAGATTACTCTACTTCAAAGATAGGCTATTTTTAATTATATTATTAAAACTTTATTTGATTTAGAGTAGGTACATTCGTATTTTTTTCATTTTTGAATTATATGTACAATTTTAGTAATATTTGTAGAATTTTATGTCCTCTTCTTTGATATGAAGTAATGTGTTTGAATGGAAAAAATGTAAATCATGTACCTTTAGAACTAGAGGAAAATTAGATGATGTAACTTGGAAGGAAATAACGTAAATCATTTACCTTTAAAATTAGAGGAAAATTAGAAGATGTAACTTGAATGGAAAAAACGTAACTCATGTACTTTTAAAATTGGAGTCAAAATATATTTTTTAAGTTGTAATCTCTAAGAAAATTACATAATAAGCAATTCATTTATTATCACTAACTAGACCATCATGAGTGGCACCTTCACTAAACAACCTGGTGGGAGAATCATTGTCTAGCCCTAAACCAGCACAACACCATACAATATAAACCAAGCTATAGTAATAAATACAAAAAATTGTTTAGTAACTACACAATTGAGTCCCCATAAACTCTACTCGATAGCTAAAACAATTAAGACATAGACATTACCCCTAAGAACTGAAAGTCAACATACTAAAACTTTAACAATCAAACTGTGGATGCAACCCCAAAAAAAAAAACATAAACTAAATACTAATGTTTGTGTCCGAAAAGATAAACAAGAAATAGAGAAGAACCCATATGACAGCTCAAAAGATGTAGCTCACCCCTGAATTCAGTTGAAGTGTCTCTCAATTGAAATCTTGAATCAGTCATTGGAAGATCCATTTCACTCAACAAAAAAGCAAGTGCAATATTAGTACACAAACCACCGTGTATTGGTAGGATCACTCGAATAATTCAAGATATGAATGTAGACAATTCACTGCCAAATAGTAACACCGAACAATGAACAGTATAACGACAATTACAAGTTTACAAATTACTATTGAAAAATAAAATGAAGAAAATAAATCTCTTCATGCTGAGGTGCGGATATCTCGTTCTCTTTAAGGAGATTCAAACCCACTGCAACAAATATTTTTCACCGGTCCAGCACTAGTCCTTCTTGACTTGTCCCCTCCAGGATACAACAATCTAATAACAAAGTATAATTCAACAAACTCTGGGCAAGAGTTGAGTCCATCTCCCTTTAACTAATAAGAACTCTCTTTTGACAAACTTTTATGCACTCTATATTTTTTTGTCCCAAAATAAATGAAGACCACCACTATTTATAGTTGAAAAAGTCTTCCTGGCAATGAATAAGAAGATAATGGGTAGTAAATAGTGAAGATAAATGGCCTAGATGTTACATATTTTACAAGATAGAATGAAGAAATTAAGAGCGAAATAATGTGAGGAGGGGTAACAAATGTCATCAATGGCAGATGAAGAAACTACCCTTGACTCCAATGTTCACTGAAGCATTTCTGCCAATAAAGCCAAATGTAATTGGCATTACATAACCACTAAGTCAATGACCAAAATGCATGAGGAATTAGGCAGCATTTAGACACCAAAATAATGAGCAAATTTAATATAAAAATAGTGTTGAAATGCTCAATAACCAACATATATATATATATATATATAAGAAATAAGATAATTAAACACACTAAAGAATGAAACAACAAGCAGCCCAAGATTTCTAAAAGATAATACACTGCAAATATTTTGTAAATAGATATGAAAATATACATATACATAAATATAATTATAATTTTTAATTATGTACTGGTATAGCTTGTTTGGTTCAATTCTTATATTACTTTTTACTTTAATCACAATTAATTAAAATATTATCGATTTTCAAAATTAAAAACTAAATCAAACTAACATAATGTTATTTTTATTTTATTTGAATTTAGGTTGGGTGGTTTTACAATTTCTCGTGAACACTCTTAGAAATGGAAAATGAAAACCTAACAAGAACTAACTACTTTATAGCTATACTATTTAAAAGAGAGCTTTTACATTATAAATTATTTGTAAATAAGCTTGTTTTAAATTCTTTTAATCAATAGTGAATCTGCCGTTTCATAGAGTTTTCACCCAATTTTGTAGCTTAATTACTTAGAAGAGTAATATAATCGACGTATGCATAAAATATATATTTTACGAGTTGACATCACATCCTTTAACAGAGAAGAATTTATTTTATTAGAATATAAAGGAAAAGAGAACATACATCATAAGACTTTGTACTTCATAGTATAAGCTCATGGAGGAATAAATACGCGACAACAGATTATTAAATGACTAAAAATCAAAGGACAATAATCGGGTCAAAAGAAGACTCGTGACATACTAAAACAAACAGACCTCACTGAAGATTAAAAAAAATAAAAGACAATGGATAAATCCTTCTCTAAAGACAATCAAATCAATGACCCTATTTGACTACAGAAGGCTTCGCATCATTGAGGAACTTATCTATTGTATCAAAGTTGTTGGAGGAATCATAAGCATATCATAGGCCACCAGGGGAATAAGCGACAATAGCAACATGTGCTCTTGTTGTAATAGAAAGTTTGTGTGCTTCCTTGACAACACTTGCCCATAGCTTTTTGAAAGGCACAACATTTCGCTATAGACATTATCTCCTTCTGTTCATTCTTCTGTCGGCGTATAATCTTAATTTGTGCCATTACAAAACTGTTTGGTGAAAGAAGATTGCTTGAAAGAATAGGCTTGACAAACTTTGTGAAGGAAATTGTGCAATTTATAGGTGATGACATTTGTTTTTATTTTGTGGTTCATTTAAGTGTATAAATGAATTGCTTATTATGTATTTTTCATAGAGATTTACAATCCTTAAAATATATTTTAACTCCAATTTTAAAGGTACATGAGTTACGTTTTTTCCATTCAAGTTGCATATTTTAATTTTTTTTCCAATTTTAAAGGTATATGAATTACATTTTTCCATTCAAGTAACTTCTAATTTTCCTTTAATAGATTACTCCACTTCAAAGATAGGCTATTTTTAATTATATTCTTAAAACTTTATTTGATTTAGAGTAGGTACATTCATATTTTTTCCATTTTTAAATTATATGTACAATTTTAGTAATATTTGTAGGATTTTATGTCCTCTTCTTTGATATGAAGTAATGTGTTAGAATGGAAAAAATGTAAATCATTTACCTTTAGAACTAAAGGAAAATTAGATGAAGTAACTTGGAAGGAAACAAAGTAAATCATTTACCTTTAAAATTAGAGGAAATTTAGAAGATGTAACTTGAATGGGAAAAACGTAACTCATGTACTTTTAAAATTGGAGTCAAAATATATTTTTGAAGTTGTAATCTCTAAGAAAATTACATAACAAGCAATTCATTTATTATCACGAACCAAACCATCACGACTAGCACCTTCACTAAACAACTTGGTGGGAGAATAAAAGTCTAGCCCGAAACCAGCCCAACACCATACAAAATAAACCGAGTTTTAGTAATAAATAAGAAAAATTGTTTAGTAACTACTCAATTGAATCCCCATAAACTCAACTCAATAGCTAAAACAATTAAGACACAGACATTACCCCTAAGAACTGAAAGTCAACATACTAAAACTTTAACATTCAAACTGTGGGTGCAACACCAAAATCAAAACATAAACTAAATACTAATGTTTGTGTTTGAAAAGATAAACAAGAAATATAGAAGAACCCATCACAGCTCGAAAGATGTAGCTCACCCCTGAATTCAATTGAAGAGTCTCTCAATTGAGGTCTCGAATCAGCCGTCGGAGGATTCGTTTCACTCAACAAAAAAAGTAGGTGCAATATTAGTACACAAACCACCGTGTATTGGTAGGATCACTCTGACAATCCAAGATATGAATCTAGACAATTCATCACCAAATAGTAACACCGAACAATGAACAATATACCGACAATTATCAACCATACATAGATTCTCAATCACATGTTGATACTCTTAAACTACACCTCTATTAAAGAAGTATAAGTGATCATCGTCAAAAAAGAACCCAACTTGTAAGTTGGGGTCGATCCCATGACGAATATGGTTCAGACTTAAACTTAACTCACTATTATATCCGTTTAGTCAAAATATTTCCGAGACAAGTAAATAAAAGGGGGGGGGGGGGTTTGTGTTAGCAAATAATAGTTTGTTGATTAAGTAATACGTGAGAAAGATTCAAACTTTGAGTTATCAATATGAGAGAGAAAGTAGGGTCTATGTGTTCCCCATAAGCTCTTAATGCGGTAATCCTAATAATAGTAATCATTTCCTAGTGTTTTACATGCAAAGTTGGTAAGATAGTTATCACTAAGTGATTGGTCCTCCAAATAGGGAATTGCACCCCGCACCTTCGTTCGGGTACGTGTGTATACTTTACTATCCCTTACCTTTATCTCAGATTAGACATCATATCAATGTATGGATTAGTTTTCACCCTCGCACCAATTGACATTAGACTATTAGATAGCATCCCACTAAATAATTGTTGATAATTCTTTTCTCATTAACTACTTCCAGCACCACCAGTTCCTTTCTTTGATCTGTCCAATCACTAAGCTACCCTCATCTAAGAACTGAAAGTCACCATACTAAAACTTTAACAGTCAAACTGTGGATGCAACCCCAAAAATAAAACATAAACTAAATTCTAATGTTTGTGTAACATCTCGCAAATCGAAAGAACTAGAAAGAGCTGGAATTAGAAAGAGTGATCTTTTGAAATAATAAAAATCTGAAAAATTGGTTAAGTTTGAGTTTTCTTTGGTCAACTTCAAACGACCATAACTCCTAGCTCAGGATGAGTTAGGTGTGTTTCTAGATATCATAGGAAATATCCTGGAATAATCTTTCCAACACCGCTGAGTTTGCGCTATTTCGAGTTCATATGAGTGAGTTATTCCCATTGAAAGTTGGGTTGTTCAAAGAAGAAAAGTCAAATCCGGATTTTAGAAGGGCATTATGGTATTTTCACCACCCAATTAAGTTAATTCATTTTTAGCAATTAAATTGGGTTCTAAACTGACAATTGGAAATTTACACTAGGGTTTTTGGAGAAAGAACACGAGGAGAAAAGAGGTGAAAGAGCAAAGTTCGTCATTCTTGAAGGTTTAGCTTGTGGATTTTGACTTCATAGCGTTGGGTTCGTTCACCCACACGCCAATCATGTTATATCAGCGAAGTTTGTTCTAGAAATTTGAAAGTTGATGAATCTTGAATGGTATTCTTGAAATTGGTCTTCGTTCTTAAGTTAGGTTGAGATTGAGGAGTTCCTTCATGTTAAAATGTTGTTTCCTTAAGTTGTTTGAGTTAGATTCTTGTGTATACATACTGGGTATATGTATCTAAAGGGAATTTGAGAAAAAGAACCGAGTTTAGGCGAATTGGGGTTAGAAAATAATGAAGGAATAAGTCGGGCAGAAATTGGGTACCAGGTCCGCGTCGCAGACTTGTTCCTCAAAAGGTTAACTTTCTCTTCGCGTCACGAAGAGGTCATGGACCTCTCCGCCTCAAAAGTTATTTCGTGACCAAATATTTAAATACGTTTCCGCGTCGCGGACCCATCTTCAGATAGTGATTTTTTTTATCTTTTCTCATGTTTAGCTATCTAAAATCATTCCTAAACATCATGAGATCTTTTCTATCACAAATCACAATCCTTGAATCCATAATTCAATTCAAAGAAAGTTAAGAGTCAAGTTAAGAGAAGTTAGCAGCCAAGTCAAGAGAAGTCAAGGGTCAAGTTAAGAGAAGTTCATAAAGTTTTTCAAAAGTCTTTTACAAATGTTTTAACTCTGTTTCAAGACTTGATTTTTGAGTTGAGTAAAGAGTAAAGTTTGAAGTGCATTTCTTCAAAAGAGTATATCGGAACTAAGTATTCCCAAGAGTTAAAATGTTTTCACATTTCAGTAAGAAAGGAAACTGAGATTTTCAAAAGATCTTTTAAGCTAAGTTCTTGAGTAATTATCTCAAACCAAAGAAAGAGTTTTGTTTTTACAAACATATGAGCTAAGTATATTTTTGGAGTAGTATTGAGCATCGATATGGGGACGAGTTTGAGTTCAGATAACTCACGTCTCTATAAACCATGTAGCCATCATGGGTAGTAAAGGATCATACTTTTTAGATGACTCCTTAAGATGCTTTTAGCATAGACTAGTGGATCCACTTAGTTAAGTGTTCTATATGATGGCAAAGTATAGGACAGTTCTGGCAGCGTGGGCAAGACGATGTATCACCATTTAGGCTCAGAGTGGTGGTTGTCGGTTAGAGAAATTCTCACAGAAACTATATTACTTTATTATATGAGTAAAGTTGAGTTTGTTATTGCATTTTCTTTAACGAACTAAGTTGTTTTATATTGTTTTAAAGGCTTTCTATATATTGCATGAGTTTTATTGTTTTATATTGAGTTAAGTTGTTCAGGAGTTGAGTAAAGCCAAGGTAAGTGTTTCTTTCAGATTCTTTTCAAGCTTAAGTTATGTTTAGCATTCCAACTCGCATACTCGTACATTTAATGTACTGATGTCAGTTGGCTTGGATCTTATTATGATGGAGACGCAGGTAATCAGGATCAGCATCCAGTGCCTCGTTGATCCAGTTGAGCACTCAGAGTCAGTTGGTGAGCCTCCTAGCTTTCCAGAGGATCCTTTTTATTGCTTTCAGTATTTTAGTTCATTAGGATGTCGTGGGTCTTGTCCCGATGTCCATCTCAGTTGTTTTAGAGGCTTCATAGACAGAGTTAGTGATGTTAGTTCATGAGTCTTTACTTTCCCTTTTCACTTAAGTTGAGACTAGAGTTGCCACTTTGGCAGTGAATGTTAGTATAATACATTCTAAGTTATATTTTGAACAGTTCAGTTTACTTGTTTTAAAAGTATTTATCTTGAGTAAAGTCTTCCACTGAGTAAGTAAGTCAGGCCAAAGGTTCGCTTGGGGTCAGTAATGGTTCTCGAGTGCCGACCACATCTAGGGTGTAGGCTCGGGGAGTGGCAGTTTATGTCTGAAAAAATAAACAAGAAATAGTGAAGAACCCATGACAGCTCGAAAGATGTAGCTCACCCCAGAATTCAGTTCAAGTGTCTCTCAATTGAGGTCTCGAATCAGCCGTTGGAATTCATTTCAGTCAATAAAAAAAGTAAGTGCAATATTAGTACCCAAACTACCGTGTATTGGTAGGATCATTCTGACAATCCAAGATATGAATGTAGACAATTCACCACCAAATAGTAAGACCGAACAATGAACAGTATAACGACAATTATCAACCACACATAGATTCTCAATAACATGTTGATATGCTCAAATTACACCTCTATTAAAGAAGTATAAGCGGTCGTAGTCAAATAAAGAACTCAACTTGTAGGTTAGGGTTGATCCCACGAGGAATATGTTTCAGACTTAAACTTAACTCACTATTATATTTGTTTAGTCAAAAAAATTCTGAGACAAGTAAATAAAGGGGGGGGGGGGGGGGTTGTGTAAGCAAATAACAGTTTGTTGATTAAGTAACAAGTGAGCAAGATTCAAATTTCAAGTTATCAATATGATAGAGAAACTAGGGTGTATGTGTTACCCATAAGCTCTTAACACGGTAATCCTAATAATAGTAATCATTTCCTAGTGTTTTACATGCAAAGTTGGTAAGATAGATATCCCTAAGTGATTGATCCTCCTAATAAGGAATTTCACCCCGCACCTTGGTCCGGCTACGTGTGTATACTTTAGTAACCCTTACCTTTACCTAAGATTAGACATCACATCAATGTATGACTTAGTTTTCACCCTCGCACCAATTGACATTAGACTATTAGATAGCATCCCACTAAATCTATGTTGATAATTCTTTTCTCATTAACTACCTCCTTGGTCCGGCAAGTAGAAACGAGGCGAGTTCTAACATGTGCACTCGTTAAAAAGACTTATAAGCGAAAGAATTACCAATACATGCATAAACACTATTCAAGAATTACTTAATTATTATTCAGACGTTGTTAATTGCTCATGGTTCCAACAACCCTAGTTGTGGATTTAGTTACTCATGCTTGAAAGAACACAATTCATACTTTTGTAAAAAGAATTCATGAACTTACGATTAGAGTAGAACAAATCTGAAATCTCCAATTGAAATGCAAAGACAAAATATTATAAGTCGAAATCCAGAAATCAAATTGCTAAAGTTGCAAGTTAATTTCCAAAGTAAAAACCAAGAACTACAAGTAAACAATAATGTCTAACCCCCAAAAACGACGTTTACATACCCTATTTATAGAAAAACATGTTCTAAAGAAAAAGGAAACAAAATAAGGAAATAAACTTCTGGAATGCGACATCAATCTACGACTTGTCCTATGGGTCGTGGGTCGATCTACGGACCTTGGGTCGACCTATGGTCTATAGGTCCCATTCGTAGGTCAACTCTTACAACTTTTTTAGCAGAGGCTGGAACCTTCACTCTCAGATCATCAACGACGGACGTGCAGGATGGACCGTAGGTCGACCTAGGGTCCGTGGGTCCTCTTCTGTGGCTCCACACTTAGAATTTTTATCAGGTCTGGAACATCAACTCTCTGAACACATTCGATGGATGTGCAGGACGGCCCGTGGGTCAACCTACGATCCGCCAATCGCTC
This sequence comes from Solanum verrucosum, assembly GCF_900185275.1. Classification (NCBI taxonomy): domain Eukaryota; kingdom Viridiplantae; phylum Streptophyta; class Magnoliopsida; order Solanales; family Solanaceae; genus Solanum; species Solanum verrucosum. The sequence goes on from NW_026020273.1 coordinate 584,109, forward strand.
CGTAGTTCCACACTTGGTCAGACTTCCTTGATGCTCCATCTATGCCTACCCAACATAATTTATCAATTTAACTAAAAAAAAATTGATGTAAAAAGGTAAACAACGAGTAGAATATCTCCAACATCAAGTCCTTCATAAATACGAAATGTGGAAAGCTAAAATACCACCTAAGAATTTGTGTCATAAGTACAAGAGTTTCTAAACATGGTGCAAGTCTCAAACTAAAATGACAAATCCACACATAAGGGGTATCATGTCTGAATACTAAAATAACATAATAAATAAAATATAGAAGGAGGTGTGGGACACGGAACAACCAAGCAGCTCACCACAACTCCAAGATACTCCAAGCTCGGACCCAAAAAGCACCACGAGATTTGCTCATACTAGAAATTGAATCTGCACCACAAAAGAGTGCAACAAGTGTAGTATGAGTACGAAATCATGTGTACCTAGTATATCTCATAGATCGACAACGAAAAAGTAGTGACAGGAGTTCATATAAGAAAATCAGCTATTTACTTATACAAGTCTATATTATACTTACCAGTCAAGTTTCATCAAATAGAGGAAATCCAATATCAAGAATTTTCCAACCCCCAAGAAAACACATAATCATCAAGAATGAAGGATGTCATGAGATGCAATGCAATATGACACCATGAAATGATATTCCTTAGATGCCAAGTACTCTCTCAACCGTATATACATGATACTCCTCGGAAATACATCGAGAGTTCATGACCCATGGGGGACTCGCGAGGTCCATATACCAACACGGACGATCTCCACGTGTCTGTGCGGATGATCTCAACGCACTATCATAAAATCAAAAAAATTCCGCACGGATGATCTCCACGTACCCAAATTATAATGTTAACATCTCACCATCCCAGCACGGACGATCTCCATGTGTCCAACTTATATTCAATCTCATGTCAATGTATGTGCACAATATGATTTCAATATAAGGGGATGATGATGCATCTCAATCAAACACATATCAGCATAATATATAACTACCTCAACTATCACAAATAAACGGGTTCAATAGAGGAACACAATCACACAAAAGAATTCAAGTTAATAATACATCAACTAATGCCCATATGCTTTGGCATTCTCGGATTACAATCCGCCTACTATAGTAATAAACTTTCCCTTTATAACACCGGTACTCGTACCAATGCCCGTCACACCATTGGTAGGAGACCCCCATCTTTCGCCCTTACTCGTTGTTTATTCCATTTTTAATATTTAATTAGGAAAAAATCCTTCAATGAAGTTTGAATGTTTTAACATACCTTAATTGCCGAACACGTGTCACAAATCCTCAAAATTTTGCCTTTCCCTTGTGTAAAGCTCGCGAACCTTCCCAATCTATCAATTATGCATACTTTGTAAGTGAATAAGTCGGTATACACCCATATTACTATATCTTTATACACCCATATTACTATATCTTTATACACCCATATTACTATATCTTTATCTATACCCCAAAAACCTCATCTAAATTTATAATCAATTCTTTAAATCTCAAGCCTAGGGTTAAGTCTTAAATCTGCCGAATAACATAATTTTAATGGTGTTCAAATAATATAATATACCTATATTCAATTACTTAACTCACTGTGTCAAAACGTGTATAAAATCTAAGATCATAAAAAGAAAAAAAAAATACAACTACCCTATCTGTAACTTACACCTTGGAAAGAAACGAAAAGGAAAAATAATACTAAATGTCGCCACCCAGCCTTAATTAATTTTCCAGCACCACCAGTTCCTTTCTTTGATCTGTCCAATCACTAAGCTACCCTCATCTAACCTTTAACCTTAGAAATTAGTTTCCACTACCTATTGTCTCCTAATATAATAAGTACTGATTTTACAACCATTAAGAATTCCTCCCTAAATTCCTTATCACCAACAATATTATAACTATTATTCTCACCCATTGTAACAAACAACATATGTAAACACAAATCACAACTCGCCTGAAAAGGAAATTGTTTTATCTGAAGGTTGTGGTTTCTCTTCCCTGCACACGTTTTTGCCAAAGTATGTTACTGGTGTTATGCTAATCACCCCTTTAACTTAATTCAATACATGGGTCAAGTGGTAAAAGGGTGTTAAATAAATTATGGTTTTGGCCCATTAACTATTTAGCTATATTACTCATTTAACAAATATCCGACAACTAAATAATCGCGGTTACCGAATATTTCAAAATTTTCATTAAAAACTTTACGGGAAGAGTCAAAATAATCTTAGTTGTCAAAACGACCTAGCGGGTTGTTACAATGTGGTTTGTACAGCTACTACTCTTGCTATGCCTTTTTGGCATAGTCTGGATGCAGGTCGATAATGTTTCATTAAGGGAAGACGAAGAAATCTCCAACAGCTTCTATTTTTTCTTCCGTATGCTGGGAGCTGTGTCTTTTATCTATTATGACCAGTTTGTACTCTTATTACTTGGGGGTGTTAATTACTTTGCAAGTTTAAACTAGAATTGTTCTAAAAAGTTCTTATTTATAAAACCTTGTTATTTCATTTATCTCCGATTTCTTTAATTTTCCGCATGTTTTAACTATTGGGATATGAGAGTTCTCCTACTTAGGTGGTAGAGTAGGTACCCGCACTGCCCGGTGGGTTGGGTCGTGACACTGGAGATGAATAAGAAGATAATGGGTAGTAAATAGTGAATATAAATGGCCTAGATGTTACATATGTTACAAGGTAAAATGAAGAAATTAAGAGAGAAATAATTTGAGGAGGGGTAACAAATGTCATCAATGGCAGATGAAGAAACTACCCTTGACTCCAACGTTCACTGAAACATTTCTGCCAATAAAACCAAATGTAATTGGCATTACATGACCACTAATTCAATGACCAAAATACATGAGGAATTAGGCAGCATTTAGACACAAAAATAATGAGCAAATTTAATATAAAAATAATATTGAAATGCTCAATAACCAACATATATATATATATATATATATATATATATATATAAAAAGAAATAAGATAATTAAACACACTAAAAAAATGAAACAACAAGCAGTCCAAGATTTCTAAAAGATAATACACGACAAATATTTTTGTAAATAGATATGAAAATATACATATACATAAATGTAATTATAATTTTTAATTATGTACTTATATAGCTTGTTTGGTTCAATTCTTATATTACTTTTTACTTTAATCACAATTAATTAAAATATTATCGATTTTCAAAATTAAAGGCTAAATCAAACTAACATAATGTTATTTTTATTTTATTTTAATTTAGGTTGGGTGGTTTTACAATTTCTCGTGAATACTCTTAGGGCCTGTTTGGATTGGCTTTTGGCTTATGACTTATAAGCCAAAAGCCATAAGTTAGGATTTCTAACTTATGGCTTTTGGCTTATTTTTGTTATTTTGGCTTTAAAATAAGTGCTTATAAAGCACTTTTAACTTTACCCAAACACTTCAAAACTGCTAGAAAGTTATTTTGGTTTAAAAGCACCTTAAATAAGTCAATCCAAACGGGAACTTAGAAGTGGATAATGAAAACCTAACAAGAACTATCTACTTTATAGCTATACAATTTAAAAGAGAGCTTTTACATTATAAATTCTTTGTAAATAAGATTATTATTTTTAAATTCTTTTAATCAATAGCTAATTTGTCGTTTCATAGAGTTTTCACACAATTTTGTAGCTCAATTACTTAAAAGAGTAATATAATCGACTTATGCATAAAATATATATTTTATGAGTTCACATATTTATTTTATTAGAATATAAAGAAAAAGAGAACATACATCATAAGCCTTTATAATTCATAGAATAAGTTCATGGAGGACTAAAGACACGACAACATATTATTAAATGACTAAAAATCAAAGGACAACAATATAGCCAAAAGAAGACTCGTGACATACTAAAACAAACTAACCTCACTGGAGATAAAAAAAAATAAAAAAATAAAAGACATTGTATAAATCCTTCTCTAAAGACAATGAAATCAATGACCCCTTTGACTGCAGAAGGCTTCGCATCATTGAGGAACTTATCTACTGTATCAAAGTTGTTGGAGGAATCATAAGCATATCGTATGCCACTATGGGAATAAGAGACAATAGCAACATGTACTCATGTTGTAATAGAAGGTTCGTATGCTTCCTTGACAACACTTGCCCATAGCTTTCTAAAAGCTACAAACTATTTTGCTTTTGACATTATGTCCTTCTGTTTAGTCTTCTGTCGGCGTATAATCTTAATTTGTGTCATTACAAAAGTGTTTGGTGAAAGATGATGGCTTGACAGAATAGGCTTAAGAAATTTTGTGAAGGAAATTGTGCAATTTATAGGTGATGATATTTGTTTTTTATTTTGTGGTTCATTTAAGTGTATAAATGAATTGCTTATTATGTATTTTTCTTAGAGATTTACAATCCTTAAAATATATTTTTGACTCCAATTTTAAAGGTACATGAGTTACGTTTTTTCCATTCAAGTTTCATCTTTTATTTTATTTTTCAATTTTAAGGTATATGAGTTACATTTTACCATTCAAGTATTTACTAGTTTTCCTTTAATAGATTACTCCACTTCAAAGATAGGCTATTTTTAATTATATTCTTAAAAATTTATTTGATTTAGAGTAGGTACATTCGTAATTTTTCTATTTTTGAATTATATGTTCAATTTTAGTAATATTTGTAGGATTTTATGTCCTCTTTTTCAATATGACGTAATGTGTTAGAATGAAAAAAATGTATATCATGTACCTTTAGAACAAGAGAAAAATTAGATGATGTAACTTGGATGGAAAGAACGTTAATCATTTACCTTTAAAATTAGAGGAAACTTAGAAGATGTAACTTGAATGGAAAAAACGTAACTCATTTTCTTTTAAAATTGGAGTCAAAATATATTTTTAAAGTCGTAATCTCTAAGAAAATTACATAATAAGCAATTCATGTAGTATCACGAACCAGACCATCGTGAGTGACACCTACACTAAACAACCTGGTGGGAGAATCAAAGTCTAGCTCGAAACCAGCCTAACACCATACAAAATAAACTGAGTTTTAGTAATAAATAAGAAAAATTGTTTAGTAACTACACAATTGAGTTCCCATAAACTCAACTCGATAGCTAAAACTATTAAGACACGGACATTACCCCTAAGAACTGAAAGTCAACATACTAAAACTTTAACAGTCAAACTGTGGATGCAGCCCAAAAATAAAACATAAACTAAATACTAATGTCTGTTTCCAAAAAGATAAACAAGAAATAGAGAAGAACCCATGACAGCTCGAAAGATGTAGCTCACCCCTGAATTCAGTTCAAGTGTCTCTCAATTGAGGTCTCTAATCATTCGTTGGAGTATTCGTTTCACTCAACAAAAAAGCAAGTACAATATTAGTACACAAATCACCGTGTGTTGGTAGGATCACTCGGATAATTCAAGATATGAATGTAGACAATTCACCGCCAAATAGTAACACCGAACAATGAATAGTATAACGACAATTACAAGATTAGAAATTACTATTGAAAAATAAAATGAAGAAAACAAATCTCTTCAGGCTGAGGCGCGAATATCTCGCTCTCTTTAAGGAGATTCAAGTCCACTGCAATAAATGTTGTTCACCGGTCCAGCACTAGTCCTTCTTGACTTGTCCCCTCCAAGATAAAACAACCTAATAACAAAGTATTATTCAACAAACTCTGGACAAGAGTTGAGTCCAAAGATCCACAAAAAGAACATCTCCCTTCAACTAATAAGAACTCTCTTTTGACAAACTTTTATGCACTCTATATTTTCTTGTCCCAAAATAAATGAAGACAACCACTATTTATAGTTGAAAAAATCTTTCTGGCAATAAATAAGAAGATAATGGATAGTAAATAGTGAAGATAAATGGCCTAGATGTTACAAGGTAAAATGAATAAATTAAGAGAGAAATAATGTGAGGAAAGGTAACAAATGTCATCAATGGCAGATGAAGAAACTACCCTTGACTCCAAAGTTCACTGAAACGTTTCTGCAAATAAAGCCAAATGTAATTGGCATTACATGACCACTAAGTCAATGACCAAAATGCATGAGGAATTAGGCAGCATTTAGACACAAAAATAATGAGCAAATTTAACATAAAAATAGTATTTAAATGCTCAATAACCAACATATATATATATATATATATTGAAACAACAAGCAACCCAAGATTTCTAAAAGATAATACGCTACAAATATTATGTAAATAGATATGTAAATACACATATACATAAATGTAATCATAATTTTAAATTATGTACTTATATAGCTTGTTTGGTTCAATTCTTATATTACTTTTTACTTTAATCACAATTAATTAAAATTTTATCGATTTACAAAATTAAAAACTAAATCAAACTAATATAATGTTATTTTTATTTTATTTGAATTTAAGTTGGGTGGTTTTACAATTTCTCGTTAACACTCTTAGAAGTGGATAATGAAAACCTAACAAGAACAAACTACTTTATAGCTATACTATTTAAAAGAGAGCTTTTACATTATAAACTCTTTGTAAATAAGCTTTTTTTTAGTTCTTTTAATCAATAGTGAATCTTCCGTTTCATAGAGTTTTCACACAATTTTGTAGCTCAATTACTTAGAAGAGTAATATAATTGACTGATGCATAAAATATATATTTTATGAGTTGACATCACATCCTTTAATAAAGAAGAATTTATTTTATTAGAATATAAAAGAAAAGAGAATATGCATCATAAGACTTTATACTTCATAGTATAACATCATGGAGGACTAAAGACGCGACAACAGATTATTAAGTGACTAAAAATCAAAGGACAACAATCGAGCCAAAAGAAGACTCGTGACATACTAAAACAAACTGACATCAGTAAACATAAAAAAATAAAAATAAAATGACAATGGATAAATCATTCTCTAAAGATAATAAAATCAATGACCCCCTTTGATTGCAGAAGGCTTCGCATCATTGAGGAACTTATCTATTGTATCAACGTTGTTGGAGGAATCATAAGCATATCGTATGCCACCAGGGGAATAAGAGACAATAGCAACATGTGCTCATGTTGTAATAGAAAGTTCGTGTGCTTCCTTAACAACACTTGCCCATAGCTTTTTGAAAGCTACAACGCGTTTTGCCTTAGACATTATCTCTTTCTGTTCAGTCTTTTGTCGGTGTATACTTAATTTGTGCCATTACAAAAGTGTTTGGTGAAAGAAGATGGCTTGACAGAATAGGCTTGAGAAACTTTGTGAAGGAAATTGTGCAATTTATAGATGATGACATTTGTTTTTATTTTGTGGTTCATTTTAGTGTATAAATGAATTGCTTATTATATATTTTTCTTAGAGATTTACAGTCCTTAAAATATATTTTGACTCAAGTTTTAAAGGTTCATGAGTTACGTTTTTTCCATTCAAGTTACATCTTTTAATTTATTTTTTTAATTTTAAAGGTATATGAGTTACATTTTTCCATTCAAGTATCTTCTAATTTTCCTTTAATAGATTACTCCACTTCAAAGATAGTCTATATTTAATTATATTCTTCAAACTTTATTTGATTTAGAGTAGGTACATTCGTAATTTTTTCCATTTTTGAATTATATGTACAATTTTAGTAATATTTATAGAATTTTATGTCCTCTTCTTCGATATGAAGTAATGTGTTAGAATAGAGAAAATGTAAATCATGTACCTTTAGAACTAGAGGAAAATTAGATGATGTAACTTGGATGGAAAGAACGTAAATCATTTACCTTTAAAATTAGAGGAAAATTAGAAGATGTAACTTGAATGGGAAAAACGCAACTCATGTACTTTTAAAATTGGAGTCAAAATATATTTTTAAAGTTGTAATCTCTAAAAAGATTACATAATAGCAATTCATTTATTATCACGAACTAGACCATCTTGAGTGGCACCTACACTAAATAACTTGGTGGAAGAATTAAAGTCTAGCCCAAAACCAGCCCAACACCAGACAAAAAAAACCGAGCTTTAGTAATAAATAAGAAAATTTGTTTAGTAACTACACAATTGATTCCCCATAAACTCAACTCGATAGCTAAAACAATTAAGACACAGACATTACCCCTAAGAACTTAAAGTCACCATACTAAAACTTTAACAGTCAAACTGTGGATGCAAACCCAAAAATAAAACATAAACAAAATACTAATGTCTTTGTTTGAAAAACTAAACAAGAAATAGAGAAGAACCCATGACAGCTCGAAAGATGTAGCTCATCCCTGAATTCAATTCAAGTGTCTCTCATTTGAGGTCTCGAATAAGACATTGGAGGATTCGTTTCACTCAACAAAAAAAGCAAGTGCAATATTAGTACACAAATCACCGTGTATTGGTAGGATTACTCTAACAATCCAAGATATGAATGTAGACAATTCACCACCAAATAGTAACACCGAACAATGAATAGTATAATGACAATTATCAACCACACATAGATTCTCAATCACAAGTTGATATGCTCAAATTACACCTCTATTAAAGAAGTATCAGCGGTCGTCGTCAAATAAAGTACCCAACTTGTAGGTTGGGGTCGATCCCACGAGGAATATGGTTCAGACTTAAACTTAACTCAATATTATATCCGTTTAGTCAAAATATTTCCAAGACAAGTAAATAAAGGGAGGGGGGAGAGGGGGGTTTGTGTAAGCAAATAACAGTTTGTTGATTAAGTAACAAGTGAGCAAGATTGAAACTTTGAGTTATCAATATGAGAGAGAAACTAAGGTGTATGTGCTCCCAATAAGCTCTTAACGTGATAATCCTAATAATAGTAATCATTTCCTAGTGTTTTATATGCAAAGTTGGTAAGATAGATATCCCTAAGTGATTGGTACTCCAAATAGGAAATTTCACCCCGCACCTTGGTCCAGCTACGTGTGTATACTTTACTAACCCTTACCTTTACCTCAGATTAGACATCACATCAATGTATGGCTTAGTTTTCACCCTCGCACCAATTGGCATTACACTATTAGATAGCATCCCACTAAATCTCTGTTAATAATTCTTTTCTCATTAACTACCTCCTTGGTTCGGCAAGTAGAAACGAGGCGATTTCTAACACATGCACTCGTTAAAAAGACTTCTAAGCAAAAGAATTACCAATAAATGCATAAATACTATTCAAGAATTACTTAATTATTATTCATACATTTTTAATTGCTCATGGTTCCCACAACCCTAGTTGTGGATTTAGTTACTCATGCTTGAAAGAACACAATTCATACTTTGGTAAAAAGAATTCATGAACTTACGATTAGAGTAGAAGAAATCTGAAATCTCCAATTGAATTGGAAAGACAAAATCTTATAAACCGAAATCCGGAAATCAAATTGCTAAAGTTGCAAGTTAATTCCCAAAGAAAATACCAAGAACTAAAAGTAAACAATAATGTCTAACCCCCAAAAATGAGGTTTACATACCCTATTTCTAGAAAAACATGTCCTAAGCAAAAAGGAAACAAAATAAGGAAATAAACTTCTGGAACGCGGCATCAATCGACGACTCGACCTACAGACCGTAGGTCCCCTCCGTAGGTCAACACTTAGAACTTTTTCAGAGGTTAGAACCTTCACTCTCAGATCATCAACGACAGACGTGCATGATGGACTGTAGGTCGACCTACGGTCTGTGGGTCCTCTTTCATGGCTCCACACTTAGGATTTTCATCAGGTACTGGAACTTCAACTCTCTGAGCACATTCGATGGATGTGCAGGACGACCCATGGGTCGACCTATGGTCCGTCAGTCACTTCGTAGTTCCACACTTGGTCAGACTTCCCTGATGCTCCATCTATGATTACCCATCAATGGACCGTCAAAGGACCTACGGTCCGTGGATCACTTCCGTGGGTGGATCCTTCTGCATATTTTCAGCTCTCATCTCACTCAACCACGTCCAAGCCTATTTCCTGCAAACATACACATAACACATTATTTTTAATACAAAAATGACCCTAGACACACACAACTCTTAAGTGAAATGTATCAAAAATACCGTAAACTAATGGTATATCAACATCCTCAACTTAAACATGTTGTTTGTCCTCAAGCGACAAATTAAAACCCTAAACGACACTTGTGAAGGAGCATACATTCAAACTCAAGCAATCACATGGCTTACTAACTTAATTCCATCACAATAGTGCAAATCTTTTCATTTAGACTCAACAAGCTAACTCATGCGGATCGAGATATGACATAAATCGACCAATAGACACAACATACAATTTTCAATATCATCAAGGTACCAACTCTCCAACAATGTAACTAGTGCCCTCACTTTAAACGAAATCCTTTTTTAGATATGAATTTTGAGTTTTAGGATTCATTCACCACTCACGCTCAGAAGTGAATTCAAGTAGAGTTAGTGCTCAATACCATATGCTTTCCTTTATTTTCACTACATAGACTCTCCAAATTAGTCACTAGGATCACTATAGGACTTTCTTAGCTTGTAACATAGGCTCAGGGTCAAGTGTGGTACATTTGGGTACTTTTTAGTGACTTTCTGGCCTCCTTGACATTACATTGGCTTTTTACCTCTTTTCTCAACCACTTCTTGACATCTTTTTATTTTCTTTTCTTTCCCTTGACCCCTTTCAACAAAGATGTGACTTTTGACTTTATAGCTGTCTTTTTCTTTCACTTTATTTTTCTTTATTTTTTTTCAGCACTTTTGTTAGCTTTTTGCTTCTTTTGCACAAAGTCACATCATTTTCTTTTCTGCTTCTCTCTTCAACACAAAACTCTTTTCATACCCTTTTTCTTTCGATTGCCTTTTTCACAGCCACCCTCAACTTATGTGTTTGGCATGAGTTGAGGTGCATAATATATGATGTTAGATCAGGGCCAAGATCAAGGTAAGTTTTTGAATAGCCACCCTCAACTTAGGCTTTTGGCCTAAGTCAAGGTGCACATGTCCAAGGAAAGATCGGGGCCAAAACAATTATTTTAGGGAAGGTGAGTTAGGTGAATTGAAAGAAATAGTCTATGTTAGGCTCAAATATTTGGATCAAAGGGAACATTTATTTCATTTGGTTGGATCATTTTAGGAATTAGTGGACTTATCATAACAAGCGTCTATGATCATTTCCTATCTCCTAGCCTAGATTATCTTAGCAGGACCAACGAGGCAAGTTCTAGATAGGCACAATACTGCCTGAACATTCAAACTTTTCTCACTCACACTTGGCACATTATTTCATTATCAGATTATCAGATTACCCATTTCAAGTTTCAGATTAAGTCATGCGGTCAAATCGGTTCTTTATCATGTCATATTAAGATCCAGCATATTCAACCTATCAAGCCTAAAGATCTAGCACATTTTAATCTTTTTGGACGGGAATCATTTTTTTCATGCTTTCATTTTTCTACTTACTCCTACACATACATTCCTAAAAATGACGGTTCAATAGAAATTAAAACAACCTCTTAGGGGCAAAAAGAACACAGGCAAGAAAACCTCAAGAGAGGATTCTGAGTTGGATTACTTAGACTTCACCCTATGACTCACAATCCATTTACCCCACCCCAAACAAAATAGAGTGCAATTGTCCCCCGTGCTCAAAAAAATAAAAAATAACGGGGTTAGGTGAAGCAAACCTGTGGCGCATTTGTACCGAAGATCACTCAAGAAGTGGGTGGGTCGGGTTTACTAGAGCCCGCTGGATCAACACTTGGAACGCCATCAGTACCACTCTCATTTACTATCCCAGCACTCTCAGTAGTGCTCTCATCAACTCTCACCACACCGGCAATAGTGTTCACACTGCCATATGGGCCAAAACCTATCTCCCTAGCCCGTTGTTGTCGCAACTCCTCATCTAGTATCGATACCCTTGTGGCCTCCTCTAACTGCTGGTGGTCCTTCTTCTTTAATCTCTGGGCCTCAGCATCATTAGAAGTACGACCGGAGCGAGGCCGCTTCCCAGCAGCACAGGAAGAATCTGGTGGCGGCATATCATCGCCGAATAGGGCATTCATCACCACCTCATCAACTGGTGCCGTAGGGGCAGACTCTAGCTCAGTCTCAGGGGGAGCGAAAAGTGCAGCAACATCCGCACGGAGGCTCTCTATCTCATTCTTGAGGGTGGTCACATCAACGGTCCGGGCCAGCCTCTCCAGGACTCACAACTCAAAGGCATCTAGGCGCTTATGAACGACTTGGACCTTCTGATCCATCATCTACTCCATCTTCTGCTCAACCCTCACCTCGAACTCCGCTACACACCGTTGCATCCATGGCTTCACATGCTAAAGCAGAGTGGCCATCTGCGCCTTCAGCCTCTAGACTCGGGATAGAGGGATGGTGGTGGAACTTGAAGAATGAGTGGTTCTGGATGAGCTAGAGGCCTAATTGGCAGCCGAAGATGGAGGAACCTGGGCATATGTTGTAGTAGTTGGAGGGGCAGTGTCATCATCCTGCGTATGCTCCACATCTTCTACAAGGTCATCTCCCAAGGGTGGCACCTCAACATGTGGCTCCCTGTGAGGTGCAGCTACATTGGCCTCATCCCGAATAAGGCTAATATTTAGAGTCTTGGTTGCCTGAAGCAACCGGTCACAATATCATACTGGTACAGACGCATCCCTGCATAGCTGGAAGATGAGGCAAGGGACCATCACCGCTCGGCCCATGTGAGCATATTATCCGCCTGAGTAGGAGACTCACGGTTCCGTACCAGCAACCAGAAGATTTTTGCAGCAAAACTCAGCATCGCCTTCTTGATACCCAAGCTCGGAGTCCAGAACCACTATGCGCGCTCTCTATTCGTAGCAATGTGACGTGCTATCCACCTCAGTAGTGACTCCCTTTGATCGACATTCCTCTTAAATGCCCCACTCTGGATGATACACATCCGATAGTCGAACTCTGTTGTATTGATGAGCAGAGTGTGGTCTGGGCCGCAGATAAACCTGTGGAGGGTGGTCTCGGAGATGTCGGTTGTGAACCTCCATACGAGTGTGGTCTCAACTGGAGGCTGAGCTGCGGGTTTTGCCTCCTTAGAGATGGACCCTCTGATGGTGGAGGTATAGGAAGCGTAGAACTCCATGATTATCTCCATGCTATAGGACCCTGGGTTCTGTGCCATCCACTCACATCTGTGCCTCCAAAAAAGATCATGGATGGCTGGAGCAGTGTGGAGGCTACCTGTGAGAATCCGGCGCTCCTCTGTGACAAATCTGGCCATTCTATCGTGCTCATTCATCATGCCAGCATCCGTGTAAATTTGAAACTGGCCCTCCACACACCACTTGTTAGGCTCTGTAGCAACCAATGGTGGCTCAGTACGGGGGGTACTATGGTATCTCATGTACTATCAGACTCGTATGATGAGGTGGTGCTGACGCTGGGGCTAGAGCCGGAGCCAGATGGAGACTCTGAGCCAGCCGGTGATTCGAACAGTATACCCTCTCTTCAGAATGGGGGCCAGTGACCATGTCGAAGCTCACCTGTCGGGCTTGGTTTTGTGTAGTGCATGGAGCAATTGGGGAGGTCCTAATGGGAGGTGGAACGTAATTCCCATTCGTATCCTCATCAAGCAGCCTGAAAGAGGGAACAACGGATTTTGATTTTCCCTTTGCGGCGTAGGTCGGAGCTTGCTTTGGGGACATGGTACCTGTGGAAGCTTAGTTAGTACCAAAATAGTGCAATAATACTCATGAATGAATTTTAGAACAAGTGTTGGACCAAAACAAAAAATTAAAAAAATCTTGGACAGTAGCTGAACTATCGACCCATGGTGGGTACTGACGGTTCGTCAATGGAACGACAGTCTGTGGGTCCCCTTCGTAGGTCAGAGTGCCCAAATTTAGGTCTCTTATGTGGGAACCACGGATATGCAGAACGATCTATCAATGGAACGACGGACCGTAGTCCACGCCGAGGTTCGACACTTTAAAAAAACTTGGTGTGTTTCTGGCCCATAGACCCGACCTACCGTCCATAAAATGACCTATGGTCCGTTGACGGGGTCTCATGGGTCAGTTTGTGCCAGGTTTCAGATGGTTCAATTTTTCATGCTTTTTCTTTCAACAATTACAACCAGCTTAGGCCTACACATGCATTTCAACAAGTGATTTGGTAGTTAATCATCCTTAGGGTTCCATTTTCACAAAAAATTATAGATTATCACACCGAAACCTATGAACCCTAAGTCAAAACTTCCAATTCGGCCTATTAACTTGAATTATTTTGATTTACTTAACTACACACTCACATACCATCATACCAAGGGTGTTTATAGCATACAATTTAACATTCAAACATAAAACTAACAACCCAAGGTCAAGTTCCAACTTCGTGACTTCATGATACAAACAATGAACAATGAATTCAATGTTAGGGTGAAGTTGTTTACCTTAGAAGTAATCGAAGTGGGTGAGTGTGATGATGCAATAAACTCTTTAGACCTTTGCTTTCCCTTTGACACCGAACCCGGACTTGGAATCTTTGGGGGAAGAAGATGGGTGATTTGGGAGAGAAAAGGATGGCTATGGGATTTGGGGGAATGAATTGGGTGATGGTATGGGAGTTATGAGAGTGATTTTGGGTATTTGGAGGGTTGGAAAACAGTTGGGAGGGAGTTTTGAACGTGGGGGAATGAATTTAAAATGAAAGGTTTTATTTTATAATGGGTCCGGGTCGGTCAGGCAAACCCTAGTTTTGGACCCACGAGACCCCATCTACGGTCTGTGGGTTGACCTACGGACCATAGGCCTGGCCGTAGATGACTCTGACACTTAGAAAAATTTAGAGCACTTACCTGGGATCTACGGACGCCATTCACGGTCGTGGATGGACCAACGGACTATTGATGGGGGTCCGTAGACCACTGCACAACCTTTTTTTGCAGATTTTGCTTTTCGTCCCTGCACACGTAGCAACCATTAGGACTTTCTTTTTACATTTTTGGACACTTTTTAGATACGAACCCTATTCTATATCTAGCAACCACTATTACAAAAATAAAGCACTTATCTAAAGAGTTACAAAAATTAAATAAAAGAAGAAAACTCCTAAATCGAAAAGAAAAACCTATAGTTGGCTAGATGATACATCTTGGGTTGCCTCCCAAGCAGCGCTTGATTTAACGTCGCGGCACGACGCAGACACCTTGATTACTCAGACTTCGTCAACATAGTAGGCTTTAATCACTTCCTGAACACTCTGATTTCCCATGTAGACCTTGATTCTTTGCCCGTTCACTTTGAACCTTGTTCCCTCCTTGTTCTCGAGCTCGACCGCTCCATGTGTAAATACTTGAGTGACTTTGAATGGACCGGTCCACTTGGACTTGAGCTTGCCAAGAAATAGCCTCAACCTTGAGTTGAATAGAAGCACCAGATCACCCACAACAAATTCACGCTTTTCAATCCTTTGATCATGATACTTCTTTATCTTCTCTTTGTACAAGGCTGAACTTTCATAAGCTTTTAGGTGAAACTCATCAAGATCATTCATATCATTCCCTCTTTGACTCGATACGGTGCCCCAATCCAAATTCAACTTCTTTAGTGCTCACATGGCTTTATTCTCTAGCTCGGCAAATGGCATGACTTCCCACATACAAGTTGATAGGGGGACATACCTATGGGAGTCTTGAATGCGGTGCGATAGGCCCATAGAGCATCATCAAGCCTTCTTGACCAATCAGTTTTGTTGGCGTTCACAATCTTTGCAAGAATTTGCTTTATCTCTATGTTTGATACTTCAACTTGCCCACTAGACTGTGGATGGTAAGAAGTAGCTACATTGTGACGAACTCCATAGTTCTTTAGCAACGTCTTGAACAACTTATTACAAAAGTGGAAACCTCCATCACTAATAATCGCCCTAGGTGTACCAAATCTGGAGAAGATATTCTTTTTCAGGAATGCGGTGACACTCTTACCGTCATTGTTTGAAAGTGCAATTGCTTCCACCCAATTCAATACATAATCAACCGCAACAAGAATATACTTCATCCCTTGTGAACTCACAAATGGACCGATGAAGTCAAGACCCCAAACATCAAATAACTTAATCACCAATATCAGATTCATAGGTAGCTCTTGCCTCTTTGAAATTCCTCCTTCTTTTTGACAGCAATCACAAAACTTGGCGAAATCATGAGCATCATGGTGGATGGTAGGCCAATAATACCCACAGTAGATTTTATGAGCATCATCTTAGTGGATGGTAGGCCAGTAATACCCACAGTGCAAGATTTTATGAGCAGTTTGAATACCACTATGATGCCCACCAACAGGCGATAAATGACACGCCTCTAGTAAACTCATCATCTCAACCTCGGGCACACAACGACGAATAATCCCATCATCACAAATACAAAACAAGTACGGCTCATCCCAAAAAAACTTCTTCACATCAAGCATAAACTTTTTCCTTTGGTGAAATGACAAATCCAATGGAACCAAATCACTTGCCAAGTAGTTAGCAAAATTTGTGAACCAAGGAATAAGATCACAAGAAGCAGCCAATACCTGTTCGTTTGGGAATGCATCATTAATTTCAGCCCCATCTCCTAGCTTGAGCATAGCTTCCTCCTCTAATCTTGACAAATGGTCAGCAACCTGATTCTCTGTCCCCTTTCTGTCTTTCACCTCAAAGTCGGACTCTTGCAACAACAATACTCATCTGATCAACCTTGGTTTTGCATCTTTTTTAGTCATCAGATACCTCAATTTAGAATGGTTAGTATGCACTATGACCTTAGTACCAAGCAAGCAGGATCGAAATTTCTCGAATGTGGAAACCACCGCAAGGAGTTCCTGTTCTGTCACCGTATAGTTCTTTTGAGCCACATTCAGAGCTTTGCTGGCATAGTAAATCGAATGAAGAATCTTCTCTCGTCTCTGTCCTAATACCACACCAAGCGTCACTCCACTAACATCACACATCACTTCAAACGGCTGCCCCCAATCTAGTGAAATAATGATAGGTGCGGAAACTAGCCTTACTTTCAACTCTCCAAATGCTCTCAAACAAGCATCATCAAAATCAAACTTACACTCCTTTTCGAGCAGTTTTCACAATGGGTGTACAATTTTAGAGAAATCCTTGATGAACTCCGATAAAAACCTACATGCCCAAGAAAACTTCTAACCCCTTTAACAGAGATAGGTGATGGAAGATTTTCTATTACCTCAACTTTAGGTGGTGGAAGCTTTTCTATTACCTTAACTTTAGCTTTATCAACCCCAATACCCTTCTCAGAAATTCGATGACCCAGAACTATCCCATCTTTCACCATGAAGTGGCATTTTTCCCAATTGAGCATAACATTGCACTCTTCACACCATTTTAGTACCTCGGCCAAATGCATCAAACAACCATCAAATGAGTCACCTACCACAGAGAAATCATCCATAAATACCTCAATAGTGTCCTCCACCATATCTGAAAATATCGACATCATGCAACGCTGGAAGGTCGTTGGAGCATTACACAACCCAAATGGCATCCTTTTGAAGGCGAAAGTCCCATATGGACAAGTGAAGGTGGTCTTCTCTTGGTCTTTCGAAGCAATGGAGATCTAATTATAGCCCAAATACCCATCAACAAAGCAATACCAACCCTAACCAGCAAGGTGATCCAGCATCTGATCCATGAACGACATAGAGAAGTAATCTTTTTTTGTCCAAGCATTCAATTTATGGTAGTTCATGCATACTCTCCATCCAGTCATAGTCACTGGCCGTATCGGAACAAGCTCATTTTTTTGCATTAGGAACCACAGTAATCCCACCTTTCTTAGGTACACACTGAATACGATAGACCCAACTACTATCTGTGATGGGCTATATGACTCCAACATCCAACCATTTGATGATTTCCTTTTTCACTATCCCTTGCATAGGAGGATTTAGTCTCCTTTGGTGCTCGATACTAGGCTTGCTATCCGGCATGAGTTGGATTTTATGAGAACAAATGCCAGGAGGAATCCCGATAATGTCCGCAATAGTCCATCCAATAGCCCGCTTGAACCTCTTCAACACAGAAACCAATGACTTAACTTGTACCTCACTCAAATCGGCCACAATAATAACCAGTAAAGTACAATATCTTCCCAAGAATACATACCTCAAGTGTCACGGTAGAACCTTGAGCTCCAATTTTGGAGCTTCTTCCACAGACGGTTTTGCGGGTGGAGAGTCGCGATTCTTCATATCTAGCTCCAATTTCTTTGGCTTGGAAGACGATTCGAACCTATCAAGTGCGGCAACTAACTCATTATAGTCTTCAATACCATCACCCTCAAAATTCATCATTACCGCTGTCAGTGCATCAACACCCAACCTCTCTTCAATAGACACATCAAAACCTCGCTCCACAATATGATTCACCACTGATACTGACTTGAGATCACTTTCCTGCTTCATAGACCTACATATATTGAAAGTTACCTCTTCATTATTCAATCAGAACTTCATTTTCCCTCTCTCCATATCGACCAAGGCACACCCAGTAGCAAGGAATGGTCTCCTTAAGATAATGGGAACCTCAAAATCAACCTCACAAAAAAGTATCACAAAATCCACCAGAAAAATGAACGACTCCATTTTCACAAGGACATCTTGGAGAACACCTATGGGATTCTTCACAGTTCTATGGAACATGAGTAGTCGCATCGCAGTCAATTTTGGAGCCCCTAAACCCAACTTCTTGTAGACAAACAATGGCATCAGAGTAATGCTAGCACCCAAATCACACAATGCCTTTGCAAAATGCAACAACCCAATGGTACAAGGAATAGTGAAAGCACCAGGATCCTTTTTCTTCTGCACAAATGACCTAGTAGCAATAACATTGCAATGTTGCAAGCTCTCATCATTCTCAACACTGACAAGCCCTCTTTTTGGTCACCAAATACTTCATAAACTTTGCATACCCAGGCATTTTCTCCAAAGCTTATATCAACGGAACATTGATGGAAAGTTGTTTCAACATAGTAATGAACTTGCGGTATTTGTCTTCTTCGGTCTTCTTCACCAATCTCTGTGGGAATGGGAGTGAAGGTCTAGGCATGGGAACAACTTTTTGGGTCACCTCCGCTTCCTTCTCTGTAGCATTCTTAGACTCCAGTAACCTCGATCTCATCATCATCTCTTTCTACCACAATTTCAACCTCAGACGACATAGGGGGATCAATGATCTGTTTACCTCCTCGAGTAGTGACTGCCATACAATGCCTATCATTGTTCAGATTCTGAATGGTCTTGCTAGGAAGTGTGCCAGGCTGACGTGGGTTTACAGTTGTGGACAACTGATTGAACTACTGCTCAAGTTGCTTTATCGACACTGTATGGGTATCAACTTTTTGACCAATTTCAGACAAGTCATTCGGCAATTCTTTCACATTCTCATCAGTCGTATCAAACCTCTTCATCATCTCCTCAATGCGTGACAAACTACCCCCCAACTTCTCTATTGCCAGATTCCCTATTTGCAGGTGGAACATAAGGCCCAACTTTCTCATTTCTGTTGCCATAGTTGTTCCGGTTGTAGTTATTGTCGTAATTGTTGTTCCCATCCCAGACATAATGACCCTCTTGATTGTAGTTACCATAGTTTAGACCTTGGCGCCAATTATTCGAGTTGGAACCTTGGGCGTTGGCTCGGAAACCCCCCGTCTGATCATTCACCAAATACACATATTCCTCATAGTAGCATTCCTTAACTAGTGGTGGTGGAGTTCTAGTTAAGTAATTTACCGCAATCACCATTTCTGCGCCTCCACTCACATGTTTCAATACCAACCCAAGTTTTGTCCTCATCTGAGTCATCTCCTCACGAATGTCATCAGCAGATTGACTGGGTGCAGCTTGAACTGCAAATGTGCTCCTTCCAGTGTCTGACTTTCTAATGCTCCATGCTTTATTATTTCAGAAAATCTTCTCCAATTTCTCAGCGATATCCTCAAAAGCGCACTCACCATATGATCCTCCAGCAATAGTATCCAGCACAACCTTACCATTGTCATCCTGACCTCTCTAGAAGTACTCCTTCAATGACTCATCATCAATGCAGTGATTTGGAACACTTTTTATGAATGCAGTGAACCTATCCCACAAACTGCTCATAAACTATCCAGGTAGTGCCACAAATTTTTTTAGTTTCTCTTTGTGGTTCAGTTTCTTGGACAATGGGAAATACTTTGCAATGAACACCTTATGCAATTGGTCCCATGTATGAATTGAGTTATATGGAAGCTCAGAAAACCACACCGCGACATCACCGGTCAACGATAGAGGGAAGACTCTCAAACCTATGACATTCATGTCCAACTTCGGTCGTTCCTCACAACTCTTGCAGACACTCCTTAACTTGGCGATGTCCCCATGCGGATCTTCCGAAGCCATACCAGAAAACAACCCCCTTGCTGTAAGCATTTGCATCAGACTGTTGGTCCCACAAATGTATGCCCTGGGGGTAGAGGAGGAAGAACAATAGGTCCTTTTGATTCAACTGTATTAAAGTCGACCCTGTAATTATCTCGCAGCCTTGGTTCTGGCGGATTCTGCACCCTCAATGCATCTCCGAGTAGATTACCATCAGGAACCTGAGCATTCTCAATATTCACCTCATTCTCATGTTTCTCTATGATTGGATTATTATTGCCCCCTTGATTTGCCATTTTTCTCAAAGTCTTACTTAATTCAGGGTCGTATAGGGTCAATGGTTCGCCTCGACTCCGTGTACTTGGCATACACTAGAATAGAAAACTCTAGAAAACAAAAACAAAAGAAAATGTAAAATTAGGAAATAATTTACTAAAGTTCAATAATGTAGTTAAACTTAATCCAAAAGCCTTATTACCCGGCAGCGGTGCCAAAATTTGATACGCTCAAATTACACCTCTATTAAAGAAGTATAAGCGGTCGTCGTCAAATAAAGAACCCAACTAGTAGGTTGGGGTTGATCCCACGAGGAATATGGTTCAGACTTAAACTTAACTCACTATTATATCCGTTTAGTCAAAATATTTTCGAGACAAGTAAATAAAGGGGGGGTTTTGTGTAAGGAAATAACAGTTTGTTGATTAAGTAACAACTGAGCAATTCAAACTTCGAGTTATCAATATGAGAGAGAAACTAGGGTGAATGTGTTCCCCCATAAGCTCTTAATGCGGTAATCCTAATAATAGTAATCATTTCCTAGTGTTTTACATGCAAAGTTGGTAAGATAGATATCCCCAAGTGATTGGCCCTCCAAATAAGAAATTTCACCCCGCACCTTGGACCGGCTACGTGTATATATTTTACTAACTCTTACCTTTACCTCAGACTAAACATCATATCAATGTATGACTTAGTTTTCACCCTCGCACCAATTGACGTTAGACTATTAGATAGCATCCCAGTAAATCTCTGTTGATAATTCTTTTCTCATTAACTACCTCCTTGGTCCGACAAGTAGCAACGAGGTGAGTTCTAACGCATGCACTCGTTAAAAAACTTCTAAGCGAAAGAATTACCAATACATGCATAAACATTATTCAAGAATTACTTAATTATTATTCATACGTTGCTAATTGCTCATGGTCCCCATAACCCTAGTTGTGGATTTAGTTACTCATGCTTGAAAGAACACAATTCATACTTTGGCAAAAACAATTCATGAATTTATGATTAGAGTAGAAGAAATCTAACATCTCCAATTGAATTGCAAAGCCAAATCTTATAAACCGAAATTTGGAAATCAAATTGCTAAAGTTGAAAGTCAATTCCCAAAGAAAATACCAAGAACTAAAAGTAAACAATAATGTCTAACCCCCAAAAATGAGGTTTACATACCTTATTTATAGAAAAACATGTCCTAAACAAAAAGGAAACAAAATAAGGAAATAAACTTCTAGAACGCGACATCAATCGACAACTCGACCTACGGACCGTGGGTCGACCTACGGTCTGTAGGTCCCCTCCGTTGGTCAACACTTAGAACTTTTTCAGTAGAGGCTAGAACCTTCACTCTCAGATCATCAACGACGGACGTGCAGGATGGATTGTAGGTCGACCTACGATCTGGGGGTCCTCTTCTGTGGCTCCACACTTAGGATTTTCAGGTACTGGAACTTCAACTCTCTGAACACATTGGACGGATGTGCAGGTTAGCCCGTAGGTCGACCTATGGTTCGTCAGTCGCTCTGTAGTTCCATACATGGACAGACTTCCCTGATACTCCATCTACGCCTACCCATCGACGGGCCTTCAAAGGACCTACGGTCCATGGATCAGTTTCGTGAGTGGCTCCTTCTACATATTTTCAGTTGTCATCTCACTCAACCACGTCCAGTCCTATATTTTGCAAACATACAAATAACACATTATTTCTAATACAAAATGGCCCCAGACACACACAACTCTTAATTGAAATCTATCACAAATATTGTAAGCTCAGGGTATATCACATGTCATGAAACAATAATACATGAACATCCGGTCCTCTCATGGAACCCCAAACACATATCTGATCCTCTCACGAAACCCAAATTTAATTGTCAGTGATATATTAGGCATGGTATCCAGGCCAACCATGTATAATTATATGAGACATGATATCCGAGCCAACCAACAAAATCATGTACTGGCATGGTACCCAAACCAACCAACACAACAAGCATGCACAATCACGTACAATGAACAAGACCACTTGCAAACCACAAGTCACAATCGCAAGTTCATTTCATATGCTTCTTACCACGCATTGTACAATTAATACTATAAAGTAGTAGACATGCATACACAGATAACTGGAAATATACAACCATCACTACCTCGAATCAAGCTTCTTAAAAATTTTAAATAATCCGAGCTTTCCTCTTGTGAAGTGCCTCGACTTGTTTGTGGTTTAAAATAAGCAATGTTAACAATAATCAATTAATAATGGCCTATTAATTTGCACAAATTATTAATAAATTCTAATCATGTCCTAAATGTGATCATCTTCCCCAACTTAGGGCTATTTCCCACCATGAAATCACGCCAAAAACTTCCCCCCAAATATAACAACCTAGTTTCTAAGGCTTAAGAAACAGTTTACAAGATTGCAGAGTCGAATTCTTACCTTTACCGATGAATTTCATGAGAAAACTAGTGTAGACTACCCAAAATTGCTCCTCTCATTTTCAAGAACTCAAAGTGCAGAACATAGGGGTTTTGGACAGTTTTCTGCATAATATCCTAATTACATCACTATAGCAACCCTTGTCTCACCTATAGCGACAACTTACCTTGTTACAACGGTCGAACTGATGCTATAGCGAGATGTCATCCGCTATAACCAGATCCGCAAAGGATATGCAAATCAACATTCGAAAATAGGCCATTTTTACAATACAACTTCTCCCCTTAATGTCCTGACACATACATTTTAAGTGAAGTTCAATTCAAGGAGTTCTTCTTACCCGAATTCGATTTTGAAAGTTCTTATGGACTCCTTAGTGTCTTGGCTACAAGTTTATATCAGTCAAATTTCAACAAAATATCTCACACTCTTTCGGATGGCCCTAGACCTCACGTAACCCAGACTTCATATGAGGCTGGCCTAACCGAGAAATTTTAAGTTACAACCCAAAAAAATTTCTGACCCAAATTCTTTTCCTATGGACCTACCCATCATAATGACCAGGTCAGGTCGTTACATTTATAAACTTAACTTAACCAAGAAATAAAAAAATTATTGCCTATAAATCATGCAACTTTCTTCTCAAAGTTTTTCAAGCTTATTCAGTCAAACCCCACCTTCTTTAATTTTCCCTAACACTTTTGTAATAGCACGAAAGGTATACGCCGGCAAAAGACTGAAATCAAGATGCTAGAGTCTAAAGCAAGATGCATTTTAGCTTTCAAAAAGTGATGGACAATTCTTGTCAATAAAGTACACAAACTTGCGATTACAACAGGATAAGATGTTGCAATTATTGCTTATTCCCAAGTGGAAAATCATATTTTTATGATTCCTCTAACAACTTTAGCACAAAGCTGAGTACCTCAATGACGTGAATACTTCTATCATTAAAGGGGTGATAGATTTTACTATCATTAGAGAAGAGTTTGTCCATCTTGTTTTATTTACTTTTTGATTATTGGTGAAGTTTGTTTGTTTGAGTATGTGAGTTTTTCTATGGGTCGATTGTTGTCCTTTAATAATTGGTGTCGCGTCTTCAATCCTACATAATCTTAAACTATGAAGTATAAGGTCTTATGATGTATTTTTTTCTTCTTCCTTATAAGGGTATCCTAATAAAACAAATTCTTCTATGTTAATGGATCTGACTTCAACTCGTGAAATAAATGTTTTATTCATTAGTCAATGACATCACTCTTCTAATTGAGATACTAAATTGTGTGAAAAGTCTATGAAGCGTTAAATTCACTATTGATTAAAAGAATGAAAAATAATAATTACAAAGGATTTACAATGTAAAAACTCTTTTTAAAATAGTATAGCTAAAAGTTGGTAAGTTTGTGTGTTAGGTTTTCTTTTCCCACTTCTAAGATCATTGAACGGGAAAATATAAAATCGCCAAACCTAAATTCTAATAAAATAAATAAAAATGACATTTTGATTTGGTTTTTAATTTTGACAATCGATAATTTTTTATTTAAATATGATTTAAGTAAAAAGTAATAAAAGAATTGAACCAAAACAGCTATATATTTTATTTATTTATTTTCAAAATAGCATTTTATTCATCCTCCAGCAAAAGTTACATATGATCTGAGGGAGATTACACTTAGTGAATTACTACTCCCTATTACACTTAGTGAATTACTACTCCCTAATAAGAGAAGAGGATATCAAGCTATCCTATTTGAGATGAAGAAAATGCAAGAGGTGGCTTTTACATTTGGCTATGTTAACCAAAGTGTGCCAATATAACAAAATCTATATTATCTATTTGCCAGTACACAAATTGCTATCAAGGAGGTTCCCAAATCAAATCATTCCTCTTCTTCTTCATGGTTCTAAAGTTTGTCATCTTCCACCTATCCATGTTCATTAGTCCTTTTACTCTAGTCGGTAGTTCTACAAAAACATCATATGCCATGTTGTTAGGATTATCGTAACTAAGAAATGTCATATGATCCGCAACTTTATTTGCCTCTCTGTAGCAGTGGCTTAAAATGAAGCCAGTAGTCTCCTTATGAGCCTTCAATTCTCTCACTTCATCATAAATTCTCCATGGTATAGAGTTGATGTCATTCACACAATCCACCAAGACCTTGGAGTCACTTTCCACTAAAATATAATCATGTTCATTCCTTACACACCATTCAACTCCATACAACAATGTTTTAGCCTCTGCCCAATTGTTGGTACCATGTCCAAGATTTAGTGAATACGCAAAAATAAGATGCCCACGGTGGTCTCGAATCACCCCTCCGCCTCCACAATAACCATCTTTACAATTTCCATCAGAATTAATCTTCACAAAGTTATTAGAGGGCTTCAGCCATTTAACCTGAACAATTCTTTTGTCGGAGATGTTGCTTATTAGCAAGTAACGGACTGATTCCCAGTCAAGGTCAACCTTAATCTTCTCAAATTGTCCTTTAAGAATCAGGACTAACGATGTAGAGATATTGTTAATAGTTTTCCTTGTGTTGTAATTGTCCTTACCGTATTTAGCCCCACATCTTGCTTTCCACAATTCCCACAAGGTGATAGCAGGGAGACATTTCATTAGAATGTTCAAGACTGGATTCTTTGTTTTCCAAGTCCACCAGAACTTGATTAACATTCTGATGGGAATGTTATCGAAAGGAATCCCCAGTGGTCCACAAAGAATTGACCAAATCTTTTTTGCAAATTCCCCAAAGCAACTGAAATGGTCAACATCTTCCTCCTGAGGTGATCTGCAGTAGCAACATCTTGACGATATAGCAATTCCCATCTTTGTGAGTCTAGAATCTGTAGGGATTCTATCTCTCACTACTCTCCATAGGATGAAATTCATCTTGAGGGGCACTTTCTTACACCAGGTGTTGGAATCAAACCAGCTCTTATCATTCTTCTGCCTCTGAATTTCCCAAGTCGAGGCCATTGTGAAGGAACCATTTTGCGTTGGAGTCCAAATAGGCCTATCATCGATATTCAAGTTCAAATCTACATTCATACTATGAATATGCTCCATCACATGATTACGTATGAAAATGTCCCAGCCTCCCCAATGCCATTGTCCATTGACGTAGATATCAGAAATTTTTTGCTATCTTGGTTTTCTATCATCAGGGAAAAATTGCCAGAGAGCTCCAAATCCTATCCAATTATCTTGCCATACTGAGACATCTCATCTGCCTATTTTCCACAGTATATATTGATCCATAGTACTTTTGATTTTGCACATAGCATTCCAAGAGTGAGAGTTTCCCGAGTACCACCTCTTAATCACAGGATGAATCCTTTGGCAATACTTAGCCATTAGAAACTCCTTCCATAAAGAGTTAGTTGCCCTTACGGTCCACCATTGTTTGGTAGTAAAAGCTTTACAAATGTCTTGAAGTCTTCTGAATGAGACACCTCCTTCATCATATGGGTAGCACATCGAGTTCCAAGAGGCCCAGTGCATTTTATTTTTCTCACTCGAACAACCTCAAAGATATATGTTAAACATTTTTTCCATTTGGTTTAGCACACCAATAGGAGGATGGATTGCTGCTAGGGTGTATACTGGAATCGAGAGCAGTATATGATTAATCAAAACACTTCTTCCTCCTATTGAAAGAAATTTAGTTTGCCAACCCCCGATCTTGTGAAGTATTTTGCTCATCATTCCAGAGAATAAAGCATTGTTCTTCCTCCCTTCATATAGTGGGCAACCCAAGTACTTGATTGGTAGACTTTTGTAAGTCATACCAGTGATCTCCTGAATCATTTGTTTAGATTGAGATTGTTCTTTGCTAGAAAGTGACACACTAGATTTCATCTTGTTAACCTCTGGTCCTGAGACTTTTTCGTAGTTGCCCAGAACTTTAATCATCAACTCCAGAGATCTGCATCCACTACTGCCATTAAAACAGCTATATAAATACATAATTAAAAATTATAATGCATTTATGATTTATGTATATGTAAATTTTCATATCTATTTACAAAACATATTCAGTGTATATTATCTTTTTGAAATCTTGGGTTGCTTATTATTTTTTTCTTTTTAGTGTGTATAATTATCTTGTTACTTATATTTTACTTTAGGGTTCAAATTATATTGAAATTGTTCAGACAACATTTCTGAACATATCATGCTACCCGGCTCCTCTCCATTTTCCTGAAGTTTCTATTTGGATTAATGACACATGGCATAGGTTAAAATAAATGGCTAAGATTTAATTTTCCAAAGTAAATCTCTAACCATGATTTAACTAATAAATACAATATATATTTAGTATTAAAAATTATTATAATCTCACAATCTTAGCAACATATTATCTTGTCCATAAATATAGGAAAAAAAAGTTTTCTTCCTAATTTTTTTTAGTAGAATCTTTTTTTTATTTTCTTTTATAGAATCTTTTTTATCGTAATCTTTGTTTGAAACTTTCTCTATGAAAAAACAGAATTGAGAAATGAACTGAAGCCTAAGCTAACTAAAAGTAGAATTGTAATTAAATAAATTACTACTAAATTATCGATTCAGTCGTTAAGAAAATAACTTAAATCGTTACTAAATCGATAACTCAATAAGAAAGAAAAACTTTTAAGCTTATATTTTATTTAAAAAAGAAAAGAAAAGAAAAGATGTTACCGATTATACAAACATTGACCTACCGCCAAATAATAACTAATGTTAATTTTGAAGGAAATAGAAAAAAATGGTGAAATAAAATAGGAAAAATAATAAACTCTTCAATAGCTAATGCTTAAAAAGAAAAATTCAAGGAAAAAAATGCAATAAAAATTACCTGTCGTGCCTACTAATTTTGCTACCATAATCTCCGACCATGGCAATTCTGGCCACTGGTCAGACTGCTCTTGGGGCTGATCAGACGACATTGCTACAAGATTCAAATTTTCCACCGTTAAACCCCAATAAATTGCCTACAGATCATACCTCGAGATTACCTGTCGTGCCTACTGATTTGCCTACGGAAATTCCCCCTGCAAGTGTCAATTATGCTAATGTACTCAAAGGGCAAACCATTAAGTCTTCGATTCCTGCTGGGTGGAGCCTATTCCAATGAAATCTGTATCATATACTAATGGGATACCTAGAATAGTGTGGACGGAGGATGAAGTCGATCGTATGAATACGATTGAAAACCTACAATTTGCTGTGATTGGGAAATTTTCGTATGGGTGGCCCATACTAGAGGAACTTAGATCACTAATTCCTAGACAATGCAACATCAAAGGAGACAGCAAGATCGGACTATTAAGAAATAGGCATATACTTATTCGTCTTGATCAACAGGAAGATTTTATCAATCTAATGTCGAAAAGCATCTATTACATATTGGCTAAGGACAGATACTCTTATCCTATGAGGCCTCTAATCTATGATGCTAAGTTTAGAGTGGATGAAGAAACAACGCAAGCTATGGCATGGATTTCCTTTCCTGATCTTAAGCCAACGTTTTTTGTGCAAGAAGCACTATTTTCTATTGCCTCAGTGGTGGGAAAGCCACTCCAACTTGACATGGCTACAATCAACAAAACTAGACCTAGTTGTGCTAGGGTCAAAGTACAAGTTGACCTTTTGTTCAATTTTCCGAAGCACGTGGAGATGGAGATTATCAATGAGCATACAAAAAAATCAAGAATGGAGCAGGTGAAAGTTCAATATGATATGTTGCCTAAGTACTGTATGAGGTGTAAAGTTCAGGGTCATGTGGAAGATGAATGTAGAGTCCTACATCCAGAACTAAAGAAAGTTGATGTAACTGAAATACTTAGTACAGCAAGTGCTAAGGAAACGGCAGAAAATACCAATCTTGATACAACAAGGAAAAGAAGGGTAATTCGTAGCTACTGGAATCCTACCAACAGGAGGTTTACCAGCGATGGCCATACTGTGGAACGCTCACATATTCACATTCAAACTGATGCAGCAGAGGTTACATTTGTCAATGCTTATGCAGCACTTGATGCTGCCAATAAGGAACAAGGTGAAGAGGGGACAGGAGCTGAAAAGGAGAAGATACATCATGACATACACAAATCTAATAGAAAAGGGGATCAACAATACTCCTCAACAAAGGAATGGATCTCAAAAACATTATACAAATACTAGGGAGGAAGGGGAAGGGAAATTGAACAAGGTGTTGAAAGATTGTTCTCAACAACAACAATTAAATGAAGTGGCTACAAGGGATCACAGCACATCAATAGCAACACCAGTGAATAATGAAGATAGAAAGAATCAGATGGAGATACATGAAGGGAAGCATAATAATAACATGGAGATGGAGAAATTTATTTATAAGACCAATTTAAATCAGCACCAACAACAGCCAGATGATAGAAGTACAGGGGAGAAGGAAGATATGTGCAAATCTACTATAGAATATGCTAAAACAGAAGACATGATAAATCCAACTGAGCATGAAGAAAGGGGAAAAATGAAGTGGAAGGTGGTTCATCTCTGGGGGTATCAGCAAATAAGGATGAAGAAACAGACCTCCTCTTGATGAAAGAACTGGCAGAAGCTGAGTACCACATCCCACTTCAAATTGATACTGGTGACATGCTTGAGGGGCACTACCCATCTATCAGTGATGCAACACAAGAATTATTAACTATAACAGCAGCAGAATCCAAAACATTGGTTAACAGGGGACTAAAATCTCCACCTATGGAGAGGTCGCATGCTCTGGTCTCACACCAGGCACAGGAGGAGAGGCCACAAATAATCCAAGGAGATAAAGGTAATTCATCTTTACAAGAAGACAAAGAAGAAGTTAATAGTGATATGAATGAAGAAGGTCACTAGGGCAGCTAGCTTATCCCCTCAAGTTGTTTCCAAGTCTAAAAAAGGGAAAGGTAAAAGGGAGGCAGATCTTAAACCTACAAGGATACAAGCTAAGAGGGTGGGGAAGATATGTTCTAAATGATTACGGCTCTCTTTTGGAATATTAGATCTGTGAGAATTCAAAATGCCTTTCATAGAGTTCAAATGCTTCACAGACATCACACGTTTTTTCTCATTGCTTTAATGGAACCCTTTCAAGACACTAGTCAAATTCAGACTTACAAGATGATACTGGGAATGAATTATGTCAATTACAATGCTAATGGCAAAATTTGGGTATTTGTAAAAGAACATACTCAGGTGGGAGTGATCTCTGATACTGACCAGCAAATAACATTACAACTAACTTTGGAAGATGGCAAACAGTTTCTCACAACAGTGATATATGCTAAATGCTCTGCTGAAGAAAGATTGGAATTATGGGACTCTCTATATACCATTAATTCCAATTTTTCCATGCCATGGATGGTAGGGGGTGACTTCAATGTTATCTTGAGTGAGGAAGAGAAGATAGGAGGATTAGCTGTATTTCCTCAAGAATATGAAGCTTTTGCATTTTGTGTTAACTCATGTGAATTGGATGATATAAGTTTTACTGGGAGTCTTTTTACTTGGTGGAATGGAAGAGTTGATGAAGAGTGTATATTCAAAAGATTAGACAAGGTGGTATCAAACCAAGCTTTTCAGGAATTGATGGGCAACCTGGACATACAACACCTTACTAGGACTGGATCTGACCATGCACCCCTCTTTTTTACTTGTAAGGGGACTATTCAAAACTCCATAAAACCATTTAGGTTTTTAAAGTTTTGGACCAGCAGAGATGATTGTAAAGAAGTGGTGAAGGATAACTGGAATGTTGAGTTTTTTTTTTTTTTTTTGAAATTAGTAATGTCGTATTCCTCAGCATTAAGGCTATGCTGGTGACCTCCAAAAATTCGTACATAGAGGGGCTAGGAAGGCTAATTACAAAGATCCTAACATATCTACTAGTTGCTCTACCTCCTCTATACATTCCTGTTTACACCAAAAATACAAATATGCAATGCAATTTTCTTTGACTTTCTGTATGGAGTTTGATTTGTTCTTATAGCATCTTCCATTTCTTTCCTTCCATACTGACCACCATATGCAAGCTGGAATAATTCTCCACCATTTTTTTTGGCTTTTACTGCCTCCTCTCCTGATCCAGCAACTCAACAGGTCAGCAGTATGTTCTGGCATCGTCCAGCTGTTACCAGTGAGCCTCAAAAACAGAGACCATAGTTGACCTGTGACTCTACAGTGTAGAAAAAGATGGTTGTTGGTCTCATTTGTCTCATTGCATAGAAAACACCTTGGTACTAGTTGTACACCTTTCCTCTGCAGTACCTCCTGTGTCAGACAAGCCCTCTTAGCTACCAACCATACAAAACATTTGATCTTGGTTGGTTGAGTATCCTTCTGATATTATGGTTCAATGGAAACCGAGACAAAAGAAGACTAAACAGGCTCTTACTAAATGGAGTAGAGACATGTTTGGGGATATATTCAAGCAGTTGAAAATTAGAGAGGAAATTATGAAGATGAAGGAGGACCTGTTTGAACTAAATTCGTCCATAGCTAATAGATCTGTACTTCAGCTAGCACAAGCTGAGTATAGAAAATATCTTCACTATGAAGAGAAATTCTAGAGGCAAAAAGCAAGTATTCAGTGGTTTACAGAAGGGGACAAGAACACTAGATTTTTCCACTATTTAGTAAAGGGAAGAAGGAAGAGATTAGCACTGACAAGGTTACTCAATGAAGATGGGGAATGGGTTGAAAATGAAGAAGACATTGTTTCTGAGACTCTAACTTTCTTTCAGAACTAGTTTGCAGATAGTGGTAATGATTCTGACTTCTCCTTACTGCAGCACATTCAGCCCCTGATAGATGCTGAAGCTAATGGCTTTCTAAATGCCATTCCTGATGCTGAAGAAATAAAGAAAGTGGTGTTTGAATTGAATGGAGATAGTACTAGCGGTCCAGATGGATTCACAGGTTATTTCTATCAAACTTGTTGGGAGATTGTTGGAGAAGACCTTATAGGTATGGTGCAAGCTTTTTTTAGGTGTAATACCTTACCAAAATCCATCACCCATACTAATTTGGTTTTAATACCCAAAAAAGAGCAGATTCAAACCTGTTCATACTTGAGACCAATTAGTTTGAGCAACTTCATTAACAAGGTGATCTCAAGAACTCTACATAATAGATTATAAGGTATTCTGCCAAGACTGATTTCTCAAAACTAGTCTGGATTTGTGAAAGGTAGGAATATCTCTGAAAATGTTCTTCTTGCACAAGAAATAATAGGTGATATTGGAAAAAGGGGAAAACCTGCTAATGTTGTGATTAAGCTGGACATGGCAAAAGCTTATGATAGAGTTAATTGGAGGTTTCTGGTGAGAGTATTAGAGAAGATGGGCTATGATGCTAATGTGGTGGATTTGATATGGAGACTTGTTGCAAATAATTGGTACTCTATCCTCATTAATGGTAAAGCTCATGGGTTTTTTCACTCTACCATAGGGGTAAAACAAGGAGATCCGTTATCCCCTGCTTTATTCATTATAGTTGCTGAGGTGCTATCGAGAGCCTTGAATCATTTATTCTATAATCCTGAGTTCAAAGGCTATGGAATGCCTAAGTGGAGTGACAACCTAAATCATCTTGCTTATGCAGATGATACTATTATTTTTGCTGCAGCTGAGAAAGAGTCTTTACTTTTGATTATGGGATTATTGAAAGACTATGAATGTCAATCTGGGC
Organism: Solanum verrucosum; assembly: GCF_900185275.1. Taxonomy (NCBI): domain Eukaryota; kingdom Viridiplantae; phylum Streptophyta; class Magnoliopsida; order Solanales; family Solanaceae; genus Solanum; species Solanum verrucosum. Next base: position 616,962 of record NW_026020273.1, read on the forward strand.
AGAAGATTAACATGGATAAGAGTTTATTCTATATGTAGAGCAAGACAGTAAACAATCATACTCAAGTGGTTGAGGAAGCTACGGGTTTGACTAAAGGTGAATTCCCTTCAAGGAGCTAATTAAAAAAGTTCAAAATAGGTTACAACTGTGGAAAGGAAAATTATTATCCTTTGGGGGAAAAGCAGCTCTAATCTCTCATGTTTTACAAAGTATACATGTGTATCTTCTATCTATTATTGTCCCTCCTATATGTGTTATTAAAGAGATTCATAGAATCTTTGTAAAATTCCTATGGAGTTATAAAGATGAAGGACGAACAAAACATTGGGTGGCTTGGGAAGATATTTGTTTGCCAAAGGAGGAAGGTGGTCTTGGCTTCAGGTCCCTATTTGATGTTTCCAAAGCATTATATGCTAAACTGTGGTGGAATTTTAGAACTAAGAATTCCTTGTGGTCCAACTTCTTATGGAATAAATAGTGTAAGAGGCATAGACCTCAAATTGTGGAATGGAAGGGAGGGTCACAGGTTTGGAAGAGAATGTTGCAGGCCAGGGATAGCATTGATCAAGAGATCTGGTGGGAACCTAGGTGTGGCCAGTCAAGCTTATGGTATGATAATTGGACCCAATTGGGTGCTTTGTACTATATTCTACCTATCAGTAATGGTCTTGATAACAATCTGGAAGAGATCAATCAAATTACACTAAATGGAAGATGGAATATTAATTTATTAAAGGAACTGCTTAATGAGGAAATCTGTCACAAGGTGCTAAAGGTGTTGGGTAATTATAAAGTATCAGAAGAGAGAGATTTTCCATGGTGGATGCCTAATCCTAAAGGGAAGTTTACTGTTGGCACAGCTTGGGAGATTATGAGAACCAGAAAAGAACCTCAAGAAGGCATACTGAATATTTGGGAAAAAGGAATACCCTTCAAAGTCTCTTTCCTGTTGTGGAGAGTTTGGTTGCAGAGAATTCCTATTGGAGAGGTCCTTGTAAAGAATAGGATTACTGACTCAATGATCTATTGTTGTTGTGATGATAATGCTTCAGAATCCTTCAACCATCTATTTTTCTCATGCCCTAATGCTAAATTCCTATGGCAGTGGTTTGCAGGTGCAGCAGGGCTACATGGTCCATTTGTTCAGCTAAGACAGACCATATATAAATGGTGGGAAGGGGAATGTGTCCCCAAGTTAAGACCCTTGTATAAGGCAATTCCTGCCTTCATTTTATGGCAACTTTGGAAGAGGAGAAATGTGATAAGACATGGAGGCAAGATGTCTCAATACTCTATGATAATGGAGGTCAACAAAAACTTATCTCTGATGGCTAAATACAGGTATCCTTGGCTTGTAGGCATGCCTAATTATTGGCCTCTTATAGTTCAATTTCTGGAAGCCTACACACCTCTAATCCACAACATAATTGTAAGGTGGATATGCCCTGTAGTGGGTAGCTATAAATGCAATACAGATAGATCCTCTAAAGGTAACTTGAACATCAGCACTACAGCTTTCTGTGTAAGGGATGACAGGGGTGACTTGGTTGTAGCACAAGCAAGAGGTTAGATCTATGCGTAGCCTTAGAGGCAGAAGTTCAGGCTTTTAAAGAAGGGCTCCTCTATTGTTTGAATCAAAATTATACTCCCCTTATTATGGAGACAGACTCTTTGGTGATTAAGAAGATCTTGGATGGCATATGGGAAGTACCATGGGTAATCTCAGAAGAGACAAGGGCTATGAAGAGAGAGCTGGAGAATAAAGATGTTACTGTGGTGCACACCTATAGAGAAGGAAACCAACTAGCTGATTTTTTAACTAATCTAGCTTCTAATTTTGCAGGTGAGCAGCTGATTCACTTTAATAATTTCCAGGAGTTACCAATAAATGCTAAAACAATTCTAAACATGGACAAAGCAAGCATACCAAATATTAGGACAAAAAAGGTGCAGCACAACAATTTCAACAACCTTATCACACACCAAAGATCCTAACAGGAAGATAAACCATAACAGATTCAAGATTCTACAGATGGGTCAAAATTAGTACAAAGTAAGATGTATCCGAAGAGCAATCGAAGCACCAGAAATAGCACATAAGCAATTCGGTTGAAGAACGAGTTGACCAAGAATATATACCTGGGCGAGCTAAAAAGAGGAGCATTACACCCAAATCCATGTATTGAGGCAGTGGTATTAGTTCCATTTGGAACTCAACCTGCACAAGACAAAGGAAATGGGTTAATGTTCAACTTATTGATCTGATCTGTTTGAAGAGCTAAATCGGAAGCCTTACCTTGGGAACAGCGACAACAGTACACCTTGGAGTGGAAGAAGTCTTCATTGAGGATGCATCCATGGCATTTGTGAGAGTTTTAAATGCCCAAGTGGATATCCCTCAAGCTCCTTGAAGTTACTTAGTTGTTGGGACGAAGAAGACCATCTGAAAGCTTCATCGTTTCAGAAATGGTGAAATGGCATATCTGCTGGAGCTTTAAGGAACTGATATTGTCGGATGATGTTTATGTTTTTGTATTTGTTTTTCTCATTTTTTAGAGTAGAATTGGACGTGGGCCCTTTGAGCCCAATGTCAGACTTTCCTTTTTTTTTTTTTATAATAAATGGGCTATGCCCAATGTTTAATTTTTTTTTAAAAAAAATTTAGGAAGAGAACTCTTTTTCCTCTAAATTTATGAACAAGATGAAAATTGTGGGGTTATAGTAATTTTTAAAAATAAATATATAATATATTTATTATTTAAATCATGGTTAGAAATTTACTCTAGGAATTAAATCTTAATCATTCAATTTAATATATGTTATGTATCACTACTCTAAATAGGAACTTAGGGAAAATGAAGAGAAGAGAAATGAAGAGGAGCCGGATCCCACATTATGCATTTGTCGCTGTTCTATATAAGGGAAAAAAATGCAAAATATTCATTGGGTTAAACTTTTTACACAAAAAATGATTCACTTTGTTATTATTATCTTCTCTTTTTCTTTTTTCTTTTTTTACTAAAAATGACCAATCGTCCATTGTTTGTACCAAATATAGGCCATTTGGCCACTTTCTTTCTGATTGTTTTTTTTTTCTGTTGTGCTATTTAAAAATAAATAAATAAAATCGTTATTTAATTTTTTTTGTTACTCTTTTTTAAAAAAAATAAAAAAAGCTATTTTCTTTTTCTAATTTTTTCACCTTTTTTCGGTAAAAAATAATATTTATGTCCTTTTTTTGTTTGTTTATCCTTTTATTTATTAAGGTGAAAATGCATCATAGAGTCAAATAAATATTGATATTGATACATTATATAATTATTCATATAATATCGATAGATGAGTATACACCATTTATACAATGTCGATACATTACACACCTATTTATACAATATCAATACACATTTGTATACTATTTATATAATATTGACACACACTTATACATCATTTATTCAATATCGATACATTACATAACTATCTATAAAATATCAATACACATTTACACATGAAAAGAATGGCATGGAATTTTTTATTTTTTTAAAACCTTTTTATTTTCTTTATATTAATGAAATTTACCATCTATATAATAGTAGGTACGAAAAAATCATATTGTGCAGGGTTCAATATCTATTTAAAATTTACTTTCTAACTGGTATTAATTAAATGATATTAAATTATCTCATTAAGTGTAAAATAAATAATTGATAAATATTAATATTGATAAATTTTAAATGATATTGATTAAATAATATTACATTTTTGCTATGAAATAAATTAACCGCTAATTTTTTACCTAAAGTAATCATAAAATTTATACAAATATTAGTAACATTCAAAGTAATGAGACTCTCTTTGTGTTTAATGATTAAAAAAATCATGGTTTTTGCCAAACATAAATAAATATTTAATCAAATACTGAAAAATGTTAACTTTTGACAAAATTAAATTACTAAAGTTATTTGATGAATACTTGAGGACTATTTTGAACTCATCCTCAAATATAAGGGATCATTTGTTATTTTCTCTTTGTTTTTACGCCTAAGTATAACAAGAGGATAAAATTTAGGGTGTGTTTGATACGAAGAAAATATTTTTTACAAAATATTCACTACAAAAAAATTATCAATTAGTGAGGTTTAAAATTACTAAATGTTTCGTAACCCCCAAAAATCATTGTCACAACGGTTTTCAAATTCCTAATGTCAACTTCAAAAAATCAAATTTCGTCAATCAATCGACGAAATTCGATAAATCGATGAATATTTTTCAATAAATAAGACTTATAAATTTGAGGTGTTAAGGTGTGTCAGCTATTAGGGATGGTAATGGGGAGGGCCGGATGCGGGGTGGAGTGGGTTTAAGGCTATGCGGGGCGGGGTGGAAGGGATGTGGGGCGGGTTGGAGTGGGTTTTGTTAAAATTAATGTGGGGCGGGGTCCGGGTATATGCAATTTTATGTGGGTTCAAATTTAATTTTAATTTTTAACATGTTATCAGAGTGATAGACATTATTTATTAAAATGATTTCTTTAAAGTAACTACAAATATTCAAGATAGTAAATGAAAATGGTTTAATAAAAATAAATAAAATCTCTTACATGTTTCCTAATTGACTTATAAAAATAATTTGTTAAGTCATTTTCTATTAAATTTATACAACTTAATGAAAAAATGAATTTATTTTTATAAATTTTATTTTTAGTAACGAATTTAACTAGAAAAAGACAATATTAAAAACATTATGCGGGACAGGGTGAGGCGGGTTGAAAATAAAAAAAAATTGCTATGCGAGGCGGAGTAAGTCGGATTAGAAATTTTACGAATTAAGTTCAACCCGCCTCACCCCACCCCGCACCGCCCATTGTCATGTCTATCGGCTAAGAGGATTTGTAAGAAGAATTAGGGTTTTGCTGGGTCTAGAGGAAAATAATGAGAGAAGAAACATTACTAGAATGGAAGAGAAATGAGGGGGAAAAAAAAGATACGCCAAATTAAATTTCTTTGAATAATTATATTGCGGGAGTTAAAAGCTCCGGAAGTTTTATCAAATTTGTTGATGATAGCTTAGTCACTGGCTCACTGCAATTTAATCAATTTGTAAAAAAATAAAACCCACAAATTAAGTATTATTTTGAGTGGTTTATCAATTTTTTTTGGTATTCGATGAATGAAATACTTTTTAAAATATTTATTTTTTAGAAAATCAAATTCCTTAGAGGAATGTCTCATTAGTTATTATAACTAATCATTCAATTAAACAATTAGCATTTAAAATAAATATAGAATGAGAGATATAATCAGAAAAAATGACTGAAAAATGACTTTATTAATGAAAGTAAGGAAAATAAGTTACATTCACAATAACGTTTCATATTGATTGTGTCTTGTCCTCCCACCTTCCAACACAACATCTTCACAATTCACCCCTACATTGTATGCACTTTAAGCAATATTAATAATAATACATAACTCTGCTCACTTTATACTAATATTTGCAACCCAATATAAAATTGAACAAATATTTCCTCTGTCCCTAATTACTCGTTCACTTTTCCTTTTTTTAGTTATCCCTAATTACTGTTCATTTTGACAAATCAAGAAAGGACATTTTTTTAACCTATTATACCCTCAATTAATTGCTTTGAAAAAAGATAGAATTTTTTGAAAATCTTGAGTTTTTAATTCATCCACTTCATAATTAATGGGTAAAATGTAAACTCACTATGTCAATAATTATTTTCTTAACAGGTGTGTCAATTCAAAAATAGATAAGTAATTAGAGACATAAGGAGTATATTAACTTTTTTACATGTATACATTTTATTTAAAATTATTTTTATAAATGTATATAACTCGATAAAGGAAAGCAATGAATGTTACGTTGAACAACTCATATGAAGTCCATGAGGATTAACCAACTTGATAAACAAATCCCGTAACCACAAAAAACAAATACTGATAGCAACTACTCCACCTGCTTTATGTAAATAACTAGAAAATTTGTTCGCGCTTTGCGCGGTATAATAATAATTTTAAATATTTTTTTTATAAATTATTTCTTCATGAAATATAATTTACAATACTTCAAATTTATATGATCTTTTCCGTTTGGTCGAAACCCTTAAAATCATAAATTATAATAGTATGCTGATAATAAGAAATAAGAACAAAATTAATATTTTAAATATCTGATGTTAGCAAAATAGAAAATTAGTGAATCACAAATAATTTAGCAATCTAAGTACTTTTAAATTTGTAATATAATATGAATAAAGCTTTAATTATATAAGTCATCAACTTTCATTGAAAAATGAAAATAAAATTGACCATATATTCGACTAATAACGATATTGATATTAATTTGTTCATATCAAATAAATGACTTATCAAAATCGAATTAATTGATTTGTTGTTCTATATATCTTTTTTGACATTCATTTAATCTAATTGCAAGGTCACTTTTTAATCTAATATTGTACATATCAACAACTGTAAATAAAGTTTTCATTTCATAAATTTACTATGCTAATAAATCAAGAAAATATTAAAAAACAAACAAACATGTTTTGTAAAAAAAAACCTGCACAATAATATAATATTCATCAAAAAAGTGGACCATCCAACAAAATAAAATATTAATTAATTAGTAAAAATAGAAAATTTAATAGCAAATAATCTAAAAGACCATACTGATAAGACGTAGTATTTACGTATTTAAGAGTTTAATAGAACACCCTATTTGTGTATGTGAAAGAAGTCGAAAATAAATATCATGACAAAAGTGAAGGGTTTCAGGTTATGTACAGTGCACTATAACCATCAATAAAAGAAAGAAGAAGCGTTGCATATGCATTTTATTCACATAAAATAATGAACATTGAAAATGAGCAATTTTAAAATCATTTTCTTAGACTCTACTCTGATGAAAATAAAACAAATAATTTAAAACTGAAACATTTCATGCATACTTTATTTCTCTTAAAAAAAAACTACAAATAAATAAATAAATAAATCTTAAGCCTTAGAAAATGTCACGTCATACATATAGTATATAATTATTCTAAGAATATAAACTTTAATTAAAGATATATTAAAAAAATTAAAACAAACTTCAAATAAAGATATATAAAAGAAAATAAAACAAAACTTTAATTAAAGATAGATAAGGAAAAATATTTTAAAGAAAAAAAAACGGAATTAGAAATAAATGGCAAATCAAATTCTATTTATATATAAAACATGAAATTCTTATAAAGCTATAACAATTAATTATTGAAATAAATAAAAAGTACATAAACAAAGAAAGGAAAGAAGTGATTTAAGGAAATGATATAAATAACATTAATGATGATATTAAGGAAAGTAAATTTAAAAAATTAATACCAAGGATTTAAATATGGTCATGATTGATATTATGTAAGATTTTCTGTCTTTTAAGAATTAGAAAACATCCAAAAAAAATTAGAAAAATAAATAAATAGATAAACCTCCAGACACAATTTTTAGTAATTATTTTAAGAAAATATAAAAAAAAATGTAAAAAAAAAAATCTGATAAAAATAAATAAATATCTAAAGTAAAAAGGGTGTCATCCTTTTCAAATTTTAACTTTATTATAACTTATAGCAAAAGAAATGATCTAAATTCAAAAAATTAATAATCAAATTTCGTAAAAATATATATACAATTTTTACCAAGTTATAATAACTAATTTCTTGTAGTAAATAAATAAATTAAAAAATAAAAAAGTAAAAAAAAAGAAAGTGATTTTAGGAAATGATATAAATGAGAGTAATGATCAAATTAAGGTAAGGAAGTAAAAGAAAATAGAATGATTGATGATTAATGCTAAATATGGTCAACTTTGATATTCAACAAAATTTGAAAGTAAAATTTTCAGTCTTTTAAAATTAAAAAAATATATATAATTTTTTTTAAAAAAAACTACAAAAATATAAATAAAATTTTAGGCCTAAAATATGTCTCTCTCTCTCTCTCACACACACACACACACACATATATATATATATATATATATATATATATATATATATATATATATTAATTATTCTAAGAAATAAACCTTAATTAAACATATATAAAAGAAAATAAAAAACTTCATTTGAAAATAGATAAAAGAAAATAAAACAAACTTTAATTAAAGATAAATAAGAAAAAATTAAAAAAAAAAACGTTTTTATGGGGGAGGTGGGGGGATTAAAAAAACGTTTTTTAAGGGGAAAAAAAAGAGAATTAGAATATACATTTCCTTATTTTCTCCTTATTTAATAGGAATTCCATAAATAAATTGATTCTCTCTCTAAATAATTCTTCTTACCCTTGAACCACTTATCATTCTTTCTATAAATTTCTCAATCAAAATGATTTTTTTATTCTTAATATATATTTTCTTGTAGAAGGAATTATAGTGCAAAATCCTTTCAAAAGTCGTTTATTTTAAAGAAAAATGATTATTACATGATTTTTCTTCTTAGATCAATATCTTCAAAAGGATCTTGAGATACTGCCTCTTTCTATTTTCATGAAGAAATAACATTCCATCATCATTAGAAAATGAGACAGAGTGAAGGAGTCGGCAATTTTTTTTTTCATTATGAGATCTCTACTCCTCATCTCTAAATTAGCTTTCAGAGAGCTTTGTCGTTTTTGTGATTCTTTTTTTGTTGCTTGGTATGTTTCTCTCCTTCATGATTTGTTTATTGTTTTAGTGTGTTGTTGAGTTTTTCCTCTCACTGATATGTGTATGTTCAATGAAACTTGTTTAATGTTCCTGCCAAATTAAAAAGATAAAGACATGAAAGAAAATAATTAAAAAAAAAAAGATGTCTAAAACAACATCTTCAATATCTTCACGAGATACTGTCTCTTGTAGCTACTCTACTTTATTTATATATATATATATATATATATGATTAAACTTGTACAACTTGTGAAAAAACTTTTCAAATTCTACAATCTATATATTAATATAAAGCTGGATATAGAAACGGTGACGTGGCACCTCTCTATGGCCAGCTTTTAGATTTATATTTATTCTCATTTTTTTGCCATTTTTCTGATTTTTAATTACATTTTTGGTTGATTTCTTCTATTAATTAATTAAAGGACTATTAATAAAAACTTCATAACACCCAATTATAAATATGGGATTCCAGAAAATGTCCAAATGAATGCAGCCCACGTTGAGGCACTTTAATACCAATTTAAACCCCTTTACTGTACAAATGTAATTAGGCACTATTAATGTACTTAATATTCATTTACTTATAATTATACTCAAATTCGTTGGACTTCTCTTACGTTACTATAAATACTAAAGAAAATTATTTCCAGTGTATAACATTCTTACTTTCATTTCCATTGCTTTCATTAGTGTTAATTTGCTCTTTTTTCATTTGAAACTCTTTTTTCAGAAAAAAAAAAAAAGAAAGAAGTTTGTCCTTTGTTTTGATTTTGGCACAATTATTGATTTTACGGACTATTCTGATGCAATTTTTTGTTATTAGGAAATAACGAAGAATTGACATATGGTTTTCCTGGTGAAAAGTATTTGTCCAAATTCAAGCTTGAAAAAATAGTCATTATCAGCAATATATCAAATTTTGTTACAAGTATTATTTGTTACAAGTTTGTACATAATTATAAATGTAGATTTAAATGTAATAATATTATCTTTTATGGGTTAAATTTTCTATTGTAATTTCAAGAATAATTATATCAATTTCATATTGAATTTTGGTTGATTTTGTACATGTTCCCAAAACAAATCACATCCTCATAAACTGTGGGTATTTCTTTCATCTGCAAATAATCTCTCTCTCTCTCTGTATATATATAAAAGAAAAGTGATGTAACACCTTTTTTCTGCCTTAAACATTTATTGATCCTTTGTTTATTATTATTTTTAATTATTTTGTTTTAAAAATTCATCTTCATTCTCCGTAGCTTTTACTCTTAATTAATTAATAATATATAATTCACATCAAATTACTTTAATTATAAAAAAAATATCAACTAATTAGTTTAATAAATTAAATATTTCTTTGACAATAGTCAATCCACAAGAAAATTCCTCTCCATAAGTTTGTTCATCTTTGTGCAACAACTCCTAAAGAAGAAGTGAAAAGTTGTTCCTTAGCATCAATCCAAGGAAGATTTTTAATGTGCATCAATTTTTTTTAAAATAATTAATCACTAATAATTTCTGCCTCTGCCTATTGATATTCTATCTTTCCCCTAAATAATTATTTATTTTGTTTAGATAGATGTTATTAGAGATGTTATGAACTATATGCAAGAACAGAAACGTCGAAACAAAATGTCTACAAAATTAATTGAAAATATCATTTATTTTCATTACTTTTACATTTTAGAAGTTTGATTTTCGCTTGAAAGACAATTTTTTTAATTCATATACCACTTCTTAATAATATATGCGACGTAAAATTTAATTGGAATGTTTTTATTTGTATGATAGTCATTAATAGCTATAAATACAAATTATGAGATTTTAGTTGTTTTAACTTTATCCTTACTTAGTACTCCTAAAAGTTCTTAATCAAAAGTTCAAAAAATAATAATATCTAAATTCATTAAGTATTTCATAATTTAACTAATATGGTAACTTCCCATTCCACATGTTAACTGGTAATTAGGGTATATTTACATTTTCAATATTCTAATTTTATTTTATTTTTACATCTTAAAATCATATTAGATTGTTTATTAAAGATTAAATAAAGTTATATAGCCTATTTGATATTACTGCTAAAAAATGCTTATTTCTAGAAGCACTTTTTAAAAATGACTTTTTAAAAAGTACTTTTGAAAAAAAAAATTGTGTTTGACTAATTCATTTGAAAAGTGGTTTTGATAAGCAAATCACGTTTGACTAATCTTTTTTTAAAAGTTCCTTTGAGAGTCAAATTACGAAAAATGTCAAGTATCAATGTACTTTTAATATTAAGATTATTTTATAGAGTGAAACTATTTTAAATATTTATTAGAAAATTTTTAATTAAATTTTTTCTTAATTAAATTAAAAATATACATGTTCAAGTTTTCAATCAATATTATATATAAATTAATTAATTAAATATTAACATGATGACTTAAATATAATTCAAAATTTCAAGAAAAATAAATTTAAAAACCATTTGACAAATTAAACCACTATATATGATAAATTCACCACAAAAATAAAATAAAGTCATTCATATTTTTAATCCTACAAAAATGTTGTTGTTACATTTAATTCTGATTTTGTAAAATAATATATAAAATGTAAAGTAATAATAATTGATAAACATAAATAAAATAAAAATTATTATATAAAAATAATTTTTTTTGTATGAAACTTAATCAAACTTATGAGATATGTTAATTAATTAATAATGGATATATTTGTAAATATGTATATATGAGAGGGATATTTTAGTCTTGAAGAAAAATAATTTTCTACTTCTGCTTTTGTTTTTTGTAAGAAGCAAAATTTTTTAGTTTTTTCCCAACAGCAAAAAAACTGCTACTGCTTCCATTTAAAGCAATTTTAAGAATTTATCAAACACTTATATTTATTTTTTAAAAAGTGTTTTTCACAAAAAAAAACATTTTTGGCCTCCCAACAGTCATGCCACACATGCTCTTAGATTGTCTCTTAGATATATACATTATCAAATTTCTTCATCATTTTTTTCCCAATACGTTATTTAACTTAATATTATACATTAATTTGAATAAATAATTTCATATACGGTGTTAATGTCTCACATATATTTATTCAATAAAAGATATATATCTATTATCTAAAAATATAGTAAAATCATGAAGAGGCGTTTCATTATAATTATTATCTTTTTATAAAATCATAATATTAATTAATACTAATTCATATATTATATTTTTTTTAGAACCGCGCGAAGCGCGGACAAGTACACTAGTTAACTTATAAGGAATAATAACTTGTGATTTTTTTTTTTCAAATTCTAAAATTAAATGATAAGAAATAAATCCTCTTAAATTTTATAAATAAGGGAAAACTCTATGATGATAAGAATTGGTAACTGAAGCTTTTATATGTTTATGCTTTAATGAGGAGAGAGTTAACTCCTATGCTTTAATATTCTGCAAAACTTTAAATAATATTTTGTGTATTTTAAAATGAAGAAAAAGATTAAAAAAAAAAATCACAAAAAAGATGAATAAGAATCCAACCCTTAGAAACATGCCACATCAGCAAGTCTAACATTCTCCTTTATATATATATATATATATATATATATGATTCCTCTGTTTACAAATTACTCCATTATTTTTAAAAATAATTGGTTAAATTATTTATTTCAAAAACTCAAAATAAAAATAAATATTTTCAGTAATATTTATTTTTAAAAATTACAAATACTTTAATTATGGTGAAATGATATACAAATAAATTAAATATTTAATAATGAAAGATTATATTTTAAATATTACTAAGGATAAAATTTCAGGCACTTTGACAAAAACTAGATGAATAATTAAGGCACACCATTTTATACTCGATCAATAAAGGTTCACACAGATTAAAACATGAAAAATACTAAGAATTGCTCTATGAATCTCATTGAAAATGTTTAATGCCTTGTTGGCGAATCCATGAGAAAACACAGATAGTAAGTGAATAAGTATGAAGATTTAATAAGTAAATTAAAGCAATTAATTAAGCGCAACAAGAATAGTGAGTTTTATTAGTGTCTAATTAACAAGCAAAAATATAGCACGTGACATGTGCATAAGTAAATTCTTCTCTTTTCTCCATCCAAAAAAAAAAAAAGCACAAAGGAATAAAACCAGTTTTTAAGGATGGGGTTTACCCTATTCTTTTTGGTTCACTTATTTGGTGGGGTTAGAATTTAAAATTTTATAGTATTTGATTTTTTAGAATTATTAGATTTTAAATTAATAATATGGAAATATTCAATAAGTTTTTTAGATAAAATTAATTTAAATAAAAGTTATTGAATTCGATTGATGCAGTTGGACTCTTTAGTTCCTCTGCTCCCACTTCCTTCTTTGATACTCTCTTTGTTCATTTTTTCTTTATTTCTTATTCAATGTTTGATATTCATAAAAGAGAAAGAATTACAAAATTTCCACTGGAATTTTTCACATAGACACAATGGTCTTCATCGATCATGGTGAAATCAGATGACATCACCTTCTTATGAAATCTCAGATACCGCTGCCATGAAGATTGCTTTAGGACATAAATTGATCTTTTTAATTTACATACTTTATTTTGTTGACCTTTAACAACGAAACCTAATTGTTGTTACATGTAGATTTCCTCGTTTAATTCTCCATTGAGAAAAACGGTCTTCACATCCATTTGGTGTACTTCTAGATCTAAACTTGCAACAATAGCTAAAAGTAATCATATGGATGTAAACTTCACAACTGGTGAAAAGTTTCCTCGTAGTCTATTCCAACTTCTTGAGTAAAACTTTTTACCACCAATCGTGCTTTGTGTCTTTCTATTGACCCATCAGATTTACGTTTAACTTTAAGAATTCATTTATTTCCAATAGCTTTACGTTCCTTAGGAAAGTCAACTAGATCCTAGACTTTGTTGGTTTTCATGGACTCTAATTCTTCTTTCATCGCTTTTAACCATTCATCCCTTTCGGGGCTCAATAAGGCCTCAGTTACAGAATTAGGTTCATCCAAGAAAACACAATCTTCAATCTCATAAGATCATTTAGGTACACCTTTTCTTGTACTATTACGTATTTGAAGTTCAGATTCCTCTATAGGATTTTGGGATTCATAACTCCCACTTGGACCAGGAATCATTTCTTAATCCATTGAATTATCAAGTATGTTTGACAACATTATCTGATCTTCTGAATTCAACATTTTGTACAGAGGCTCAACTTCATCTATTTCACCCTTTTTGGGAAAATCATTTTCCAAAAATCTGACATCTCGTGATACAATTTCAATAATACTTCCATCCTCCAGTTCATCGATGAACACATACCCTTTGGAGAGTTCAGAGTACCTTATAAAAATACATTTCTTTCCTTTTGGACTTAGTTTACCAAACTCACCAAAATGATCTTTAATGTATGCTGCACAACCCTACAGTCGTAGATCATTTAGATTTATTTTATGACCAGTCCAAAGTTCATAAGGAGTGGAAGACACTGATTTAGAAGACACTTTGTTCACTATGTAAGCCGCAGTCAATAATGCATCTCACCAAAAAGAGATAGACAGATTTGCCTGCGGTATCATTGATCTTGTCATGTCTAATAATGTTCTATTCCTTATTTCAGCTACACCATTTTGTTGAGGTGTATAAGGAGTAAACTATATGATAATACCCTTTTCAGTACATAATTCTTCAAATTGTTTTGAAAAATATTCACGTATTCAATCGATTTCTAAAGCTTTTATGCCTTTATCTAATTGATTTTCAACTTCATTCATATATCTTTTAAAGCACTCAAGTGCTTCAGATTTATGAGAAATCAAATAGACATAACCAAAGCGCGTAAAATCATCAATAAATGTAATGAAGTATGTAGCACCAGACCTTGCCCTTACATTCATTGGACCACAAATATAAGAATGAATTAATTGAAGTGGGAACTCAACTCTCTTAGCCTTCACAAATGGTTTACGTGTAATCTTTACAGCAAGACAATTTTCACAAGTTGGCATCTCAATTTTGGTGAAAGAACCTAAATGCCCTTCTTTTGCCAACTTATTCATTCGATCTTGCCCTATGTGACCTAATCTTGCATGCCATGTAATAACATCAATACCATTGTTACTAGAATAACAAGCAATTACACAATGGTCAACATAATAGTCATAAGTCGAAGGATTACAATCTAAAATGATAAAACGATCATAACGTAGTCCAAAACCATATAAAACATTATCTAGAGTTATTCTAACACCATTACGACTAAAAAAACAAATCAAAACCAATGTCTTAAAAAACAGACACATATACTAAGTTTCGTCAAATCTCTAGAGCATAGAGGGTGTCATGCAACATCAAGGAACGGTTGATTGGACGTATCAAGGATACTTCATCCAATTCTAACTGTCAACGATCGCTAGTCAGTATTATAACCCAACTAAATGAGTTGGGTTCGAATCCCACCGGGAGTGGTACATGTTTAAGATTCAATAGTAAAGTATGAATATGCTCAAGTCAATCATAGGAATAGACATTTATGAGTAAAAACATAATTCAAATTATGGGGTGACACGAATGTCAAATAAGGGGGTTTTGGTTTTAACTATCAGCTACAACAACAACAAATAACACGAATTAACAAATAATGAGATGGGTTCTTGGGATGTGATTGGATTATAGGCTAATATATATAAATAGGTGATTGCAACTCTTAGTAAATAGTTGTAAATCAATGAATAAGCTACACTTTAGTGGGGATAAACTTTCTCTGAAACAAATTACCCCAAATCAAGTTGGTTTCTCTCGAAAACTAACAAGCATGCAAATAAGAACAACCTTCACTTTAGTCCATTCACTTTCTCGAGCTGAATGTGTGGAAAAAGGTTTATGATTCACTCTCTCAAGCTGAACCCATGACAACCCAATACCCGCAGACCATCAATTCAATAATCTTGGTTTTAAAACCTCTCTCTCGAGAAAGCCAAAAATACGCAGGTAGAGTTGCATTTGCAACTACAACCCTTTAAATTAAACCATAATTACTGAATAAAATCACTTCTAAACAACATTTAAACTAACAATTAGCAATACCCACAAGCTAAATCAACCCATAATCACATCCCAAGAATTGAGGTTTTATCTAGACATCATAAAAATATAGAAATCATTGCCAAATTGTGTTTCCATCAATTTGGTAAGATTAATTTCATCTTTACAAAGGTCCAAGTTGAAGAATCTCAAATACCCACTTCCAATTTCTCAAAAATGGAAAACTTCAATTCTTCAAAGATAAGGAAAAATTTAGTCTCAATACTCAGAGTTCAAAACTGAAATTCTAGTTTTTTTCTAAGATTATGATAAAAGGTCCTAAGATTAATGTTTGAAAATGTATTTATAGTAGCCAAAAATATGTTGCGAAGGACCATTCAGCGCAATAAGTCGGGATCGTTGATCAACTTGGTGATCCGCCCTTTGGCCAAGTTCATCGCCTTTCTGCTTTGGCCTTCAGCATCCTCAAGTTCTGTAACTTTGGGTGATCTAACACTGCATCGCATAACCACTCGGCGACACGCCGACTTCTCCTTTCTATCGCCAAATTGATTTTCTCCTTCAAGGCTTAGTACACTGAACTTTAGGCGGTCAAAGGTCATTAGGCAACTCGCCAAAGGGACTTGGCGATCACCAGGCCTTCATTTCTTCGCTCTTTCAGCTTGTTTCGTTCCTTTTTTGCAAGTTAGTGTCCATGCTTTGTTCCTCAATTCAAATACCTGGTAATCAAGGGTTTTATATCAGTTATTGGCACAAAACAAGCATTTGAGGACACAAAATCTATCCAAATAAAGCCCTAAATCAGTCCAAATCGTAGACTCATCAATGACCACCATACAAGTCCACTTTGCAAGTGCCTATACCTTTGAATTCAAGCCTATCATTATTTCCTACGTAGATCCACCTTGATTTAGATGAAACTCCACAAACGCCTCTCTATCTTAACTCACGTGGTCGGTGGATCCTGAGTCTACAATCCACATAGTATAAGATTCAATTAGTAACGAAGTGCTAGAAACATATACAACACTTAGAGATGTGTTTAGAAATGCTACCTTTTTGGGCTCGGTACATTCACGAGCAAAATTCCCCGATTTTTGGCAATTGTAGCACTTCATTTTACTCTTGTCTCTCTTTTTGAAAAACCGTTTTCCTTTTTTTGGAGTTTGGCTTCTTCTTTTTCTTAGAGGGTCCTTCCCTAGTCTCTTTGTCTTTCCCATTTCTTTTCTAATTTTTCTTGCGCTTGAAGCCTGAAGATTTTGTACCACTTGACTCTGACACAAAGTCATTAGAAGAAGCTTTAGCAGCACCAAGGCGCTCATCTTCAAGTTCAATATGGCGTGCAACATCGGAAAAAGTTTTGATGCTATCATTATGGGTCAAGTTAACCTTTAAATGTTCCCAATTATTGGGAAGAGATCGAATCATTGCCTGAACTTATTGCTCATCTGAAAGAACATGACGAGCACTCTTGAGTTGAGCTATCATGTTTGACATCACCCTCAGGTGTTGTTTGATATTCTGATCATGATGCTTTTTGTAAGTGTCTAATTTGATAGTCAACTATTGGAGGCGGGTTACAAACGTACCCCCATACGTTCCTCGCATATGTGACCACATAGCATGAGCATTAAGAACTTCCTCACATTCACGTATGAGGTCATCAACTACAGAACTAACTATTATTCCACGTGCAGTGGAGTTAGCCTTTTTCCAAGCTTTGTAAGCTTCAAGTTCCCTTATGTGTTGTGCAATATTACCCTTTTCTGGTTGATTCAAAACATGATTTATACCTTTCAGAGCATTTTGCTATTCCAGTACATACCATATTTTACAACTCCAGATGTCGTAATTGTCACCGTTAAGTTTTTCACCTTTGTTTAAGTCAACAATGATACTTTTTGATGCCATGTCTGTATTGAGATATAATCAGGCGAGAATTCTAAATCAATTTTGCATGTGACATACACATTTAAGCAAATTAATTCTCATAAAGGTTTCATATTTAATGTAAAATCGAAAAGACACGTAAACATCCAATCACCATCTACAAATTAAATGTTTAATCAAAATTTGACATTAATTTCTTAATGTGTATCCTAATATATTTTAGGCCATAATTGCAAGGATTTACATATCTAATAATTAACACCATATGATAATGCATAAAATAATAACAACACACCTAATCCAGAATAGGATAAAACATATATTTTCATATTAAAACATAAACAAAGGTGTTCATCACATAATATGCAAAATCAAAATAAATATTGGTATACTAGACTATGATTCTATGTGATCACGCTGGCCATCTAGCTTCAAGATTCACTGTGAACCTCCATAATGGTTCGTTAAGACCAAAATCATAATAGATGTTTGCTAGTTCCTTCTGCCAATAATCTGTTAAGGAATTATACAGAATATCTAATCCAACGTAGTCCTCAGCATAGATGTAATAGTCATAACTTTGATTAATTTTCATCCAAAATCTCTCGAGGAAAGAAGGTAATTGGTCAAACAAATTCATTTTGATATTTTTGAACTCTTCAAATAATCTTTTTCTTTCTCTTTTACATGCTCTTTTATCTATGTTCAAATTTTGCAGTATCCTTGTGTGATGACCCAGACCATCGTGATTGACACCCACACTACTAAAACCCAAACTAAGCAACTTAACAAAAAACTAAGACATTTAAAGATACAGAAGCAGGTTTAGATGTTAATGAAAAGAAATAGGGAGTTCCCATAAACTCCAAATCAAAAGTTTAATCAAAACAAATGTGGAATAACATCTAGAACCTGAAAGTCAATGTACCAAATCATCTAAAGTTCAACCATAAGTCTAAACAAGAAGAGGTACAATCCCCAAACTAATACAGGAATAACTAACTAGAAAGTTTAAGTCCGAAAATGTGGACTTAAACGAAAGAGAACTCATGGCATCCGGGAAGAACTAGCTCACCCTTGAGTTCGAAACGGTCACTGATCTTCTAAACGAGGTCTGTCAATAGCCACCGGAAGATGCCCTATACTCAACAAAGAAAGAGCAAGTACATTATCAGTACACAACCACAGTATACTGGTAGGATCACACGGCTATCCCACTAAGTGCAACATACATAAGCTATTATAACATAATAATAACATGCATACACTGAACATATACAATATCAACATCACTTATGAACAACAAAGCATTTCACAATTTTCAAGATATACAATTATGTCAAGTCAATGGTCCTCTCATGGAACCCAAACCCAAACTGTTAGTGTAACAGTTTGTGGTACCCGATCCAATGTTTATCCCGAAACATGGCAACCGATCACATATTTATGCCGAAACGTGGCAACCGATCCAAGTTAATGTGTCGGAATGCAACACCCGATACATTCAACAGGTCACAATCACAATCACAAGTATTTTCTGATAATCACACAATCAAGTCATGATTTCATGGCAAACAATTATTCAATCATCCTCATTTATGAATAGTGTGATCAATAATGCAACATTTGCATACATACATGTATTATAATGAAGCAAGAACAAACATACATCACACAACATGAAATCACAACCATTACCGACCTCGAACAAAACTTGAATCACGTAGGAAGCTAGATTCTTCCTTTTCTGGATTCTTTCCGCTTGTTCGTGGTCTACAAACAATCATAATAATACGAGGATCAATAAAAAAGACCCAATTACTCGGATTCTAATCAATAATTATCAACCCTAGATCAAACCCTTGATCCCCATACTCAGATTAGGGCTTTTTCCACCATAATTTCCAGATTAAAACCCCCCCATCGATAATCACACATGAATTTACATTCTACAGATCAAAAAATAGATTCAGGGAGTTAAATCCTTACTTTTAGCCTCAAGAATGGTGGAAAACTGTCAAGAAAGTACCTGGGGTCGTCTCCTAGATCTCAAGGTCGAAACTTGCAGAATGAAATGATTTTAGGGTTTATTTCCGACTTAAATCGTGACTGTCCCGCCACAACAATCCTCACCCCACTACAGCGGCCCCACCTTAGCGGGAATAATTCTGCCACGGCAGCTCGCACGGAACCAGTGAGTTGATTTGAGAATTCCAAACTCCCATTTCAGAACACACCTTCATCCCATGACACTCAGAAACTACCCATTCACGCCAAGATCAATTCCAGAAGTTCTACTTGCCCGAATTTAATTCTGTAAAGTCATACGGGTTCTTAACGCCTTAGCTATCCACTCATGTGATCAGAATCATAATTAGACCACCTAATTGTTACCAGATTTCCCTAGACCTTACTGACTCCGATTTCATCCAAATCTAGACTAGGTTGGGAAATTCGAAGTTAATACGAAAAAGTTTTGCGGCCCAAAATTTTTCCCTGTTTGTTTTTCTATAACGACGGGAACATGTCATTACAATAGATACCAATTTACCCATCACTCGTCCTCGAGTGACAAACTTAGGAAAAATAGGCTAAAGTAAGAGTGGAGTAGTACCTGAATCGACGAACAACTGGGATACTTCTCTTGCATGTCCTTCTCGGTTTCCCAAGTAGCTTCCTCAACTGGACGATGCTTCCACTGAACTTTCACGGACTTAATATCCTTGGTCCTTAGCTTACACACATCATGATCAAGAATTGCAACTGGTTCCTCCTCATACTGGAGGTCTTTGTCTAACACAACTGAGTCCCATTTTATGATGTAATCCCCGTCACTGTGATATCTCTTCAACATGGATACATGAAATACTGGATGGGCTCCCGATAGGTTGGGAGGTAAGGCCAATCTATAAGCCACTGGCCCTACAAAATCAAGAACCTCAAAGGGACCAATGTAACGAGGACTAAGCTTGCCCTTCTTGCCAAATCTCATCACTCCTTTCATGGGTGATACTTTAAGAAGAACTTTCTCACTAGTCTGAAATGTCATATCTTATATCTTATGATCTGCATACTCTTTTTTGTCTACTCTGGGCCGCTAAAAGTTTAGCTTGGATGCTCTTCACTTTATCTTGAGCATCCTTCACTAAATCAACCCCCAAAGGTTTCACATAACCAACCTCAACCCATCCTATGGGTGATCTATATCCCCTCCCATAAAGTGCCTCAAATGGTGCCATATCAATGTTGGAGTGATAACTATTATTATAAGAGAACTCACACAACGGTAGGAACTTATCCCAATGTCCTCCAAAATCAATCATACATGCCCTCAACATGTCTTCTAACACTTGAATAGTCCTCTCTGACTGCCCAAGTGAGGTGTGTGCCCAATTCATCATGTAAATTCCTCCAAAACTTAGATGTGAGTTGAGTACCATGGTCTGAGATGATAGAAAGGGGCGCCCCATGCAACCTCACTATCTCTTTCACATAAACCTTAGCCAATTGTTCAGCATTATAATCTATTCTTACCGGAATAAAATGGGCTGACTTAGTCAATCTGTCAACCACTACCCAAATAAAATCAAACTTCCCCAAAGTCTTGGGAAGACCAACCACAAAATCCATGGCTATCATTTCCCACTTTCATTTCGAAATTGGCATTCTCTGAAGCAAACCTGCAGGCCTTTGATGTTCATACTTTACTTGTTGCCAATTTTGACACTTACCCACGAACTCCGCTATATCTTTCTTCATGCCGGACCACCAATAAATTCGCTTCGAATCTCGGTACATCTTGGTCACACCCGAATGAATGGAATATCGCGAACCATGGGATTCTGTTAATAATTTTTGGATCAAGTCATCAACTCGATGGACACATACCCTTCCTTATAAACTGAGTACACCTTCCGCATCAAGAGTGGTCTCTTATGTCTTACCGATCACAATCTTCTTTTTAATCTCATTTAAATTTTTATCCTCAAATTGTTTGGCCTTGATCTCCTCAATGAATATGGCCCTAACCTCAATGCTCGCTAACACCCCACCTTTTTCTAAGATGCCCAACTGCATGAATTTAGACTCCAAGGTCTGGATTTCCTTAGCCAAAGGTCTCTTAGTTACACTCAAGCGAGATAAACTACCCATAATCACCACTTTTTGACTCAAAGTGTCTACCACCACATTAGCCTTTTCCGGATGGTGTTGAATAATGACATCATAATCCTTAAGTAACTCCATCCACCTTCTCTGTCTCAAGTTCAAATCCTTTTGGGTGAATACATGTTGTATACTGCGATGATCATTAAATATCTCACACTTGACACTATAAAGATAATGACGCCAGATCTTAAGAGCAAACACTACCGCTGCTAACTCCAAATCATGCGTTGAATAATTCCTCTTATGCACCTTCAATTGTCGCGATGCATAAGCTATAACATTCTTATCCTGCATTAACACAGCACCCAAACCCAAATGTGAAACATCACAATAAACTACAAAATCCTTACCTTCAACTGGTAGTGCTAGAATATGTGCGGTGGTCAAAAGAGTCTTGAGCTTCTGAAAGCTCTCCTCACATTTTTCAGTCCATTCAAATGGTATCTCCTATTTGGTCAAATTTGTCAAGTGCGTGGCTATAGAAGTAAAGTTCTTCACAAATCGACGATAGTAGCTAGCGTCCTGCACAAACTCCTAACTTCAGTCACAGAGCTAGGTTGAACCCAATTCTTAACCGCTTCAATCTTTTGAGGATCTACCATTACCTCTTCTTCCAAAACTACATGCCCCAAAAAGGCAACTGAATCAACCAAAATTCACACTTAGAAAATTTCGCATACAACTTTTGTTTCCCAAGAACACCCAGAAAAATATGAAGATGGTCGGCATGCTCTTTCTCACTTTTCGAATAAACCAAAATATCATCAATAAAGACTATAACAAATGAATCAAGAAATGGTTTGAACACACCATTCATCAAACTCATGAAAGTTGCAGGCGCATTTGTCAATCCAAATGACATAACTAGAAACTCATAGTGCCCATATCGGGTTCTAAACACTGTCTTGGGCACATCCTTAGGCCTAATTTTCAATTGATGGTAACCAGACCTTAAATCAATCTTAGAGAAGACTGACGCACCTTGCAATTGGTCAAAAAGATCATATATTCGAGGCAATGGATACTTATTCCGATGGTGACCCTATTCAATTTTTGATAATCTATACACATCCTCATACTACAATTTTTTTTCTTAACAAACAAAACTGGGGCACTCCATGATGAAGCACTAGGACGGATAAAACCTTTATCAAGAAGTTCTTGGATTTGAGACTTAAGCTCTCTTAATTCCGCCGGAGCCATACGATATGGAGGGATAGAAATGGGGCGGGTACCAGGTTCCAAATATATGTAGAAATCTATATCTCTATCCGGAGGCATACCAGACAAATCAGTAGGAAACACTTCTCTAAATTTTGACACCACAGGAATAGACTCAATAGATGGAGACTCAACATCAACATCCCGAATATGAGCCAAATAAGCAAAATAACCCCGCCCTACCAGTTTCCTAGAATGAATGGAGGATATGATCTGAGCTTGCTTAGGCTTGTACACCCCTTCCCACTCTAACTTTTCCCTTCCCGAAATTTCTAGAGTCACATACTTAGTATTACAATTAAGCACAACATAATAGGGGGACAACCAAGTCATGCCTAAGATTATATCAAAGTCAATCGTATCCAAAATCACCAAATCAGCCCAAGTCTAAAAACCCATAAACAAGATAGGACAAACACGATAGACATGGGTGACTATGACAAACTCTCCAACTGGGGTAGAAACATAGATGGGGGCATCAAGTATATCACAAATCATAGCAAATTTTGAGGCAAATCGCACGGATACATAAGAATAAGTAGAACCCGAATCAAATAACACATTAGCCATCCGGTCACTAACAAGAATAGTACATGTGATCAGTGCGTCAAACGCCTCTGCCTCGGTCTTGCTTGAAAAGGCATAAAATTAAGCCTTGTCATCATGACGGGCGACTTCCCTGCTTGGCTGTATTGCACCTCTGCCTGCGTTACCATTTCCCCTACCTCTGTGGCCTTGCTGATTTCCTCCTCGCCCACCTTGTGGACGCCCTTGACAATTATTACCATTTCCCGCAGGTACCACTGCTCTAGACTACTACTGCATAAATCCAACATGTGCGGGTGGGGACAATCTCTCTTCATATACCCAGTTTTTCCACAGTTGTAACATGTACGATCAAAAGATGACATGATACCCACCGAAGGTGCGGCTCCCTGGCTATCTTGAATCAAATTCTAAGGTGGAGTTCTGGAGTAATTACCTGTAGAAGCGGGCATAACAGAATAAATTAGTCAGGTTGCCAAAGTCGGCCTTCTCGAACCTCTAGAGTAAGAACCCTGAAAGTTGCTTGAAGTCTTGGCTTTCTTAGCCAATGTCTTAGCCTGATCGTCTCGCTTCAGCCCCTATACTTTCTTTAGAAAATCCGTTACCTTATTGAAGCTTTTTCCTGCAAAGGTCATGTGAACATACAATACTTATAACTCAGAGTTTCATCCCTTAACAAATAGACGGATCCTCTCTTTCTCAGTAGTCACCAATTGCGTAGCATATATAGACAAGGCATGGAACTTGGCCTCATAAGCAGCCACAGACATACCACCTTGCTCCAAAGCCATGAACTCATCCTTCTTACGATCTCTCAAAGTTCGAGGCACATACTTCTCCAAGAACAGTGCATGAAATTGGGTCCAAGTGAGTGGAGGAAAATTTGAAGATCTACATTCCACATAAGCTCTCCACCACTACCTAGCCTCTCATTGAAGTTGAAAAGTCACAAACTCAACTCCATGCTGATAGACAATTCCCAAATTATAAAGCCTCTCATAGCAATATAAAATGAACTCATATGCGTTCTCACTCTCAAAACCATGGAACACATGCGGTTTCAACTTCAAGAACTTAGTCAACATCTCGTGCTCATTATCAGTCATAACAGGACCCAACAAAGGACGGAAGAAAGCATCATTACCTACAGTTCCATCCACCTTGGGGACAGTGATAGCAATAGGGGGATTGGCGGAAGCTTGAGTTACTTGAACAAAGGAAAACACTCCAGGACCAACCAATCCTTTCAAGAATGGCATGATCTATTGAGCTAACACTTGGTCTAAGGGAGGAATACCTGTAGTATCAGCATGTACCTCTTCCTCTTGTCCAACATTCTCCTCTACCTCTTTATGGTGCGCATGAGGGGATTCATTTATGGGAGCATCTCCAACCGGTGCTCCAACCCTATTAGGTGCCACTCTTCCTCGGCCTCTACCCCAAGCTCTTCATCTACCCCTGCCTCGACCGTTACCTCTTATTGCAGATTCCTCAGCTGGAGCATAGACGGGAGCTACTGTCTTGACGCCGTTGAACCTAGTGTTAACCATCTTTAGAAAAAAGAGTGAAAGAGATTAGATACCAATTCGAATCGTCAAAACGGTGATTGATCTTCTAAATGAGGTATGTCAATAGCCGCCGAAAGATGCCCTGTACTCAACAAAGAAAGAGCAGGTGCAGTATCAGTACACAACCACTGTGTACTGGTAGGATCACACGGCTATCCCACTAACTGCAACATACATAAGCTATTATAACATAATAATAACATGCATACACCGAACATATACAATATCAACATCACTTACGAACAACAAAGCATTTCACAATTTTCAAGATATACAATTATTTCAAGTCAATGGTTCTCTCATGGAACCCAAACCCAAACCCAAACTATTAGTATACCAGTTCATGGTACCCGATCCAATGTTTATCCCGAAACATGGCAACCGATCACATATTTATGCCGGAACGTGGCAATCGATCCAAGTTAATGTGTCGGAATGCCACACCCGATACATTCAACAGGTCACAATCACAATCACAAGTATTTTCTCATAATCATACAATCAAGTCATGATTTCATGGCAAACAATTATTCAATCATCCTCATTTATGAATAGTGTGATCAATAATGCAACATTCACATACATACACGTATTATAATGAAGCAAGAACAAACATACATCACACAACATGATATCACAACCATCACCTACCTCGAACAAAGCTTGAATCCCCTAAGAAACTTGATTCTTCCCTTTACGGATTCTTTCTGCTTGTTCTTGGTCTACAAACAATCATAATAATATGAGGATCAATAAACAAGACCCAATTACTTGGATTCTAATTAATAATTATCAACCCTAGATCAAACCCTTGATCTCCATATCCAGATTAGGGCTTTTTTCACCATATTTTCTAGATTAAAACTCTCTCTCATCGATAATCACGCACGAATTTACATTATTCAGATAGAAAATGGATTCGGGGAGTTAAAACCTTTAGCCTCAAGAATGGTGGAAAACTGTCAAGAAAGCACCTGGGTCGTCTCCTAGCTCTCAAGGTCGAAACTTGCAGAATAAAATGGTTTTGGGGTTTATTTTTTACTTAAATCGCGACTGTCCCGCCACAATGGTCCTCACCCCGCTACAGCGGCCCCACCCTGGCGGGAATAATTCCTCCACGGCAGCTTGCACGGAACCAGTGAGTCGATTTGAGAATTCCAAACTCCCATTTCACAACACACCTTCATCCCATGATACTCAGAAACTACCGGTAAAAGCCAAGATCAATTCCAGAAGTTTTACTCGCCGGAATTCAATTCCATAAAGTCGTACGGGTTCCTTAACGTCTTAGCTATCCACTCATCTGATCAGAATCATAATTAGACCACTCAATTGTTACCAAATATTCCTAGACCTTACTGACTCTGATTTCATCCAAATCTGGACTAGGTTGGGAAATTCCAAGTTATTACAAAAAGTTTTCTGGCCCAAAATTTTCCCTCGTTGGTTTTTCTATAACGACGGGAAGGTCGTTACACCTTGAGTCATTTCTTATGACTTCTGACTCTGAATCTGAATCATTTTCTATTTTGATCCTTTTGTGTCGCATCCTTCTACCATTTCTTTTTCTCCTCTATTAATACCACTCCCACTTGGAGTAATTTGAGCATGTTTCCGTTCAGCCATATCTGAAATGGAAATAAAAAATCAGGAATATGGTTAAATACCATTTAATGTGACAACATATGTCACAAATTTCTGGTAGAAGACAAAAAGATTTATATATATAAAAAAGAAATTACTTCTATGAGAATTATTACATGATCAATTTAATTATTTTTCAAAACCATAATATATTTCCACACATATATGAACATATGGTTATTTATAAAGTACCAACCATTTTTAGTAATGTATTAATCCTTTTAAAAAAATATAATAATTATTTTAAAAAATAATAATTAAATCCCATGTTGACTCATTCAACAAACAAAAATTAGAGAATACTACTACCTTTTCAGAACAAGTACAACAAAATCAATTAAATTATAATAATAATAAAAATTCACGTTGACTCAGTCAACAAAAAAGGAGTACTATTTCTTTCTCATAACAAGTACAACATAATCAATTATTTTATTTTTTTCATAGTGGCCCTACATGTTTCTTCCTCTTTTTTTTCTTTAAAAAAGGAAGAGTTGTACTACTATAGTACTACAACCAAAAAAAAGGAGAATTCTGATTGGTAAAGGACAACCTTTTTATTTATTTATTTATATAAATGACTAGTCACTTCTTTATTTTTAGCAAAGTCATTTTAATTTATATCCCGTAGAAATTAGGCTATTTCTATTTCTTCTTCTTCTTCACCATATCTGTTCATTCTTTTGAACAAAAAATTTAGTATATTTTCTCCACGTTCAAACAACCAATTTATAACAACAGATTTGATTCCCAAAAAATTGAAGGAGTATTAGATCTACATTAGATACTAACACTTTCAAACAACAAACATGTGAGTTCAAGCCGTGAACAATTATATTATTTGAATATAATGCAATTAACTAGGCTCTGATGCCATTGTAAGAATTTTGTAACAGGAACGAGAATGTGTACCTGTTAACAACAGCAGAATGATAATGAAGTCTTGTGAAAGGTTGCTCCAAGTCTAACTTTGAGTCTCAAGGAATCAAAGTTATGTTTCCAAAAACTGAATGTTAAATTTTTAGTTAATATTAGTGAAGAAGATTTCTATTTCTTTTTTTTTTCTTCCTTTATTTTTCTGTTTTGTGTTCTTCACTCACATTCTCTGAAAAGTGTTCAACCCCTATTTTAAAAGGGAAAAACAGTATACATTGGAACAGTTACAAAGTAATTGTTCCCACTCCTTTTAAAATTGATACCTCAAAACACCATCTCCCCCTTGTTCAAAAGCCATCATTTTTTGCTTATGAATACTTACCTTTAATTCAAGCAATAAAGGATCTTGGTCTTGCTAATCTTTTACTTCTGACACTTATGATGATTCAGCCCCATTCATTACCACTAATCCTCTTTCCATGGAATCCATTAGTCGAACTCCCAGCCGTGCAAGTCTATGCACCTCTTTTGCTAACTCTTTCTTATCTTCCTCAAAATAGGCGGTACTACCCATAGATAATCTACTCAAGGCATCAACACCAACATTAGCCTTACATGGGTGATAAAGAATACTCATGTCATAATCCTCGAGTAATTCTAACCACCTCCTTTGTCTGAGATTAAGCTCTTTCTGATTAAACACATACTGAAGGCTCTTGTGATCGGTGAACACATCCACATGAACACCGTAAAGATAATGACTCCATATTTTCAAAGCAAATACTACAGCAGCCAACTCTAAGTCATGGGTTGGGTAATTCTTCTCATGAATCTTCAACTGTGTGGAGGCATAAGCTATAACTTTGCCATTCTGCATAAGTACACAACCAAAACCAACTCTAGACGCATCACAATATACAACAAAGCCTTGCGTACCTTCTAGTAATGTCAAAACTGGGCAGTAGTCAACCTCTTTTTAATTCCTGAAAGCTTTTCTCACAAGCTTCAGACCATTGAAACTTCATTGTTTTCTGAGTCAGCTTGGTCAAAGGAGATGAAATAGATGAAAATCCCTCGACAAACCTTATATAATATCCAGCCAACCCAAGAAACTCCTAATTGCAGTTGGAGATGTGGGTCTAGGCCAATTCTGCACTACTTCTATTTTTTGAGTATCAACTTTAATTCCATCACCGAAAACTATGTGGCCCAAGAATGCCACAGACTCAAGCCAAAACTCACACTTAGAGAACTTGGCATATAATTCTTTATCATTTAAAGTCTGGAGAACTATTCTGAGAATGTCATCAATGAATACGATAACAAACATATCTAAGTAAAGTTTGAATACTTTATTCATAAGGTCTATGAACGATGCAGGTGCATTGGTTAAACTGAACAACATGACTCGAAACTCATAGTGACCATAACGGGTCCTGAATGTTGTCTTGGGAATATCACATTCCCTTACTATCAACTGATGGTAGCCAGATCTGAGGTCTATCTTAGAAAAACAAGAAGCACCCTGAAGCTGATCGAACAGATCATCAATTCTCGGAAGATGATACTTATTCTTGATTGTAACCTTGTTCAACTGACAGTAATCTATACATATCCTAAGGGAACCATCTTTCTTTCTCACAAATAAGACCGGAGCACCCCAAGATGAGACACTTGGTCGAATGAAACCCTTATCAAGGAGATCTTTTAACTGCTCCTTCAACTCTTTTAACTCTGTTGGTGCCATTCTGTATAGTGGAATAGATATAGGACGAGTGTCATGAATAGTATCTATACCAAAGTTTATTTCTATCTCATGAGGGACACCGGGAAGATCATCTGGAATGACTTCTGGAAACTCTTTTACTACTAAAACTGACTGAATAAGAGGTATCTCAACACTAGAGTCATTAACTCGGACTAAGTGATAGACATACCCCTAGGGAACTAACTTTCTTTCCTTAAGGTACGAAATAAGACGACCCGTAGGCACTGCTGAACTGCTCTTCCACTCTATAACTGACTCACTGGAAACTGGAACTTGACTACTCGAGTTCTACAATCTATTGATGCATAACAAGCATGAAGCCAGTCCATACCTAGAATGACATCAAACTCTACCATGTCTAACTCAACTAAATCAGCCATGGTACTCTTGTGATTTACGGAAACAAAACAATCACGATAGACTCTTTCTGCTAGAATAGACTCACAATCAGGTGTAGAAACACTGAAGGCTTAAGAAGTTGCTCAGGAAGAACATCAAAATTGAAGACTTGGATCATACCAGTGACAACATCTGGCGAATCCTCTTGCTCTCGGTGACTAGCGATAGCATAAAGATAGTTTCCTTCTCCGCCTACCCTTGAAGTAGCTCATCTAGATGCAGCTCTATCTGGTAGAGCAACTGAAGAAGACTGGGCTCTATTGCCCCCATTACCATTACTCTATCTGCTCTTAAGACACTCTCTCATAACATTCCCATTCTAACCACACTTGAAACAACCAGTGGAGCCATCACAACATATCCCTGAGTGATCTTACCACACTTAGCACATGTAGGAGTCTTAGTATCCCCTTGTGCCTTACTACCTTGCGAATATGCAGGTCTAACTCTGAAGTTCTGAGATTTTTGACTATTGTACTCACATTTATTCCTTGGTGCAGGTGCACTAGCAGATGATGGAGCAGGTCATTTCTGCTTATGTTGGAAAGAAGACCAGTTCACATTACTTTTTTGCAACCCGGATTCATTCCCTGATGCCTTAGCCCTCTTATTCTTAAACCCTTCTCTATCCTTCATCTTGTCCTCCTCAACTTGTTGCACATGGATCATCAGCCTTGCTATGCCCATGTCAGCTAGTAACATGACTGCCTTACTTTCCTTACATGACAGACGAGTCAACCCAACTACGAATAAACTCATCCTGCTCCTCATGTCAGCAACCATCTCTTTGCTTCTCTTAGCTCACGAGAAAAGGAACGCCTCATGAAGGCACTCTCGACCATAGGCTAGCTCAAAATCGATTACGTGTAAGCACGAGTTAGAAAGAGACTTTTATAGAGATACGCTCTATCGCACAAAGTGAGTATGAAAGAAGTGAAAGAATTCCTAAATGTTGCACCCTCCTAATTATAGATGTGGTGCGCTTCACACCGATAACTAGGACTCTACAGACACGGTTTCATAGACTCCCTAGGAATCTTGAACTCTGTGCTCTGATACCAAGTTTGTCATGCCCCGAGCCTATACCCCGGACTTGGCCGACACTCAAGAACCATTGTCGGCCCCAAGCGAACCCTTGTCCTGGCTTACTTATTCAGCGGAAGACTCTATGCATATTTATAATGATCAATAACATTATACTCACTTGAATAATAAACTATTGAGAATGCTTAAAAATTCAAACATTCAACTTGGCCAAAATGACACCTCAAGTCTTAACATATGAAATGATAATGTAAAGACAATTGAACTACTAACTGTCTGTCAATGAAGCCTCTAAAACAAAGAGGGATGTCGGGACAGGACCCCCGATCATCCTAACAACTAAAAACTAGAAAGCAAATGATAAAAGAGTCCTCCGGAATGCAAGGACTCTGAGTGCTCAACCTGATCAACAAGGCGCTGGATGCTGATCCTGGTTACCTGCGTCTGCATCATAAGACGATGTAGGCCAACTGGCATCAGTACATTGAATGTACGAGTATGCGAGTTGGAAAGCTAAACACAACTTAAGCTTGAAAAGGATCTGAAAGGAACACTTACATTGGCTTTACTCAATTCCTGAATAACTTAACTCAATATAAAGCAATAAACATATGCAATATATAGAAATCTTGTAAAACAGTGGAAAACAACTTAGTTCGTTAAAGAAAAATGCAATAACAAACTCAACTTTACTCATATAATAAAGTAATATAGTTTCTGTGGGAGATTCTCTAACCGACAACCACCACTATGAGCCTAAGTGGTGATACAACGTCTTGCCCAAACTGCCAGAACTGTCCTATACTTTGCCGTCATATAGAACTACTTAACTTAGTGGATCCACTAGCTTATGCTAAAAGTATCTTAAGGAGTCATTTAAAAAGTATGATCCTTTACTACCCATGATGGCTACATGGTTTATGGAGACGTGAGTTATTTGAACTCAAGCTCGTCCCCATATCGGTGCTCAATACTACTCCCAAAATATACCTTAGCTCATATGTTTGTAAAAACAAAACTTTTTCTTTGGTTTGAGATAATTACTCAAAAACTTAGCTTAAAAGCTCTCTTGGAAATCTCAGTTTCCTTTCTTGCTCAAATGTGAAAAATTTAACTCTTGTGAATACTTAGTTCCCGAATAATCTTTGAAGAATGAACTTTACTCTTACTCTTTACTGAAAACTAGCTCAAAGACTCTTTTGGAAATCTCAGTTTCCTTTTTTGTTTAAATATCAAAACAATTACTCTTTGGGAATACATAGTCCCGATATACTCTTTTGAAGAAATGCACTTTTATCTCTACTCAACTCAAAACTCAAGTCTTAAAACAAAGTTAAAACATTTGTAAAAGACTTTTGGAAAACTTTATGAACTTCTCTTAACTTGACTCTTGACTTCTCTTGACTTGACTCTTAATTTCTCTTGACTTGACTCTTAACTTCTCTTGACTTGACTCTTAACTTTCCTTGAATTGAATTATGGATTCAAGGATCGTGATTTGTGATAGGAAAGATCTCATGATATTTAGGAATGATTTTAGATAGTTAATCATGAAAAACGATCAAGAAATCACTGCTAGGGAACTACTCCGCGACGTGGAGGTGAATTAAAATATTTGGTCGCGAAATAACTTTTGAGGCAGAACGGTTCGTGATCGCTCCGCTCCGCAAAAGCAATTCTGTCAAATCTAAAGGAACAGGTTCGCGACGTGGACGTGCTACCTGTTCCTTGTCCGACTTTTTCCTTCTTCGTTTTCCAGCTCCAATTCGCCTAAACTCGACTACTATTCTCAAGTTCTCTTTAGATTCAGATACCCAGTATGTATACACAAGAATCTAAATCAAACAACTCAAGGAAACAACATTTTAACCTCAAGGAACTCCTCAATCTCAACCTAACTCAAGAACGAAGGCCAATTTCAAGAACACCATTCAAGATTCATCAACTTTCAACTTTCTAGAACAAACTTCGCTGAAAATAAGCATGCTTGGCGCCTATCTTCAAGAACTTAACGATTCCTTGCTCCTTCTCTTCTTTTCTCCTCTTCTTTTCTCTTCTCTCAAAACCCTAGCTTGTTTCTCAAAAGCGTAAACTGAATCCAATCAATTTAGACCCCAACTTAATTACCAAAACCGTAATGAATCAATTGGGTGGTGAAAAGACCATAATACCCTTCTAAATTCCGGATTGGACTTTCCTTATTTGAACAACCCAACTTCCAATGGGGATAACTCACTCATACAAACTCGGAATCGTGCAAACTCAGCGGCGTTGGAAAGATTATTCCAAGATCTTTCCTACGTTTTCTGAAAACACACCTAACTCATCTTGAGCTAGGAGTTATGGTCATTTGAAGTTGACCAAAAACTCAAACTTAACTTAACTTAACCAATTTTCAAGATTTTTTATTATTTCCAAAAATCACTCTTTCTAATTCTAGCTCTTTCTAGTTCTTTCAATTTGCGAGATGTTACATCTCTAGTATGAGTAGTCTGTTTATTAAGTCTGTTATTAATTTTAGACAACGAATAAGGTGTTGCATAATCAAATTCAAAATCATTCTTTTATTTTTCTGAATTTTTTGAGGAACTTGAACTAGCATTATTATTTGCAGCTAAATGAATAATTTTTTCTCGAAGATCATTATCAGTGACTTCTTTCAAAAGTTCTATCACATTATCAGATGTAACAATATTTACATTTAAATCTTGAAATTGAGATTGCAATTTATAAAATTCATCATTTTCACAAGAACATATATCATCATGATAGGTATTGCAAGTATTCGTTTTATCATGCTGATTACTGTCAGCTATATCAAGCAAATCAATATCTTTTTCAGAATCAGAATAATAATCAGACTCAGAACCAGAAGTATATAACAAACTATAAATTTTATCATTAGCTCCTTCATCAAGTTCTAAGGATTTCAACTTTTCAAGCTTACAATTTGGTGGTATGTGACCAAAATTTCCACATCTATAGCACTTAATTTTAGCGAGATCACGCTTAGACCTATTTTTGGTAAATCTATTAGACTTACAAAAAACTTTTCTAGCGTAGCGCTCTTCCTTAGATCTATATCTACACCTCTTTTTCCTATAAGGTTTATCAGAGTTAGAATCCCTATATTTTTTCTTCTTGCTATCAACAGAATTAACAGGTAAACCGAACTGGGCACAAAAGTCTCCTAACTAAGATCTTTGTTTAAGCTTATCCATCTTAAGCTGTCTAGATAATTTTAATTCATTGCACAAATTTATTCCTTTCTTGAGTGCAAATTTCTATCAACTTACCATAAGTATAATCCTTATATGGAATTTCACCATGATTAGTTCTCAGAGCTTTTCTAACTCTTTCGGCAAATAAAGTTGGAAGGCCGTTTATAAACTTAGCTTTTCAATGCTCATAACTATTTTCGGGCAATTCCATCACCCTACACATGTAAGTATCTTTATACCATCTAAATTCACCTAAGGTTCTACAATGTAGACCATTTAATAAGGTACGAACAGACTTATACTGATTGGTAAATCTACCATTAAAATGTTCTAAAATGGTTAAGACTAAAGTATAAACATCGTCTTATCTATTTTTTACTAGAGCCATGCCTAAGTTATCAACACCTTCATTATCAACAATAACATTTATCAGTGCTGTTTTTTTCTCAATACTCATATAATTATCCCACCAACCTCTGAGTTGGGTAGTAAAACCTGCAATAATCATTTTGCAAATATTTCTATCTGTGTTTTTAACACTTTTACAAATAGATGCATACATAAGCATTCTGTGAACAAGAAAAGTTAATTGTCTATCAGTCAAACCATCAAGATTCCATTCGTAAATTTCAGACCCACTATAAGAGGTATTAGTCTGATTCCAATCTTGTTTCTCTATTAATACATCTTGAGGAGTTGGTCTAGAATAATAATAGGTATGCATGTTTGGTTTATGGGCATACTTAGTATTATTATTCTTTTTAGGATAACCACGAAGCTTATTAAATTCTAAAGAAACATGATTTTTAAAATCAAAAGTTTTTTTCATTTCATCTGCAAAATTGTCTGACAAATCAATAGGCTTTGCACTTAAACCTGACAATTTTCTATCAAAAAGTTCTTCTAAATATTTAATGATTTAAATTTAAAATCCCGAATCTCAGGGGGACTTTGCACATGAGTAGAAACAATTTGAGCTTCTGAATTGCTTTTAGAAGTAGAAGCCGTATCAGAAGTCTTTATATCATTTTTTATTTGGATTACTAAATCAGTTAATTCATCTAACTTTTTATCAAGAGAACTAATATGTTCACCCAAAACTTTAACATAAAGACCCAAATAATTATTTTGGGAAATTAAATTGTTTATTTCATTAATGTTAATTGCCGCAACATCTTCTTCAACAAATTTTTGAAAGGCAGTAAAGGTGATACCTATATTATTTGGTAAAATAAAAGATGACTGAGGTGGATAGACAACCTTCATAATATTACCAGAACCATCTTTATAAGATATTTCAAGAACATTGATGTATAAAGGTAAATAAGTGGTTATAAACTAGGGTACAAAATACATAATTTGATTATGTGGAGCAAAAGTTTCATAAAATTCTTGAGAAATATTATTCAAATCATTAGCACTATAAGTGTCAAAAAACAAATGTTTTAAACTGGTTCCATTTATTACTCGAAAATTCTTTCTGAATGTACTTTCTTGCCAGTTGTTACGACCCGAGCCTACACCCTGGACGTGGCCGACACTCAAGAATCATTGTTGGTCCCCAAGCAAACCCTCATCCTGGCTGACTTCAAGCGGAAGAATAACTCAAGCATACAAAGCTTAAAAACTGAAAAAAAATTCATGAAACTTAAACACAAGCTTGAACTCAAAAGAAAACTGAATAAAAATAAATTATTCAACTCCATAAAATAGGCAACTTAAGTCTTTAAACCATTTAATAAAATAAATAATACAGACTTCTCAACTATACTGACTATCTATGAAGCCTCTAACTGTTAAATATGGAAGTCAGGACAAGACCCGCGACATCCTGACTAAACTGAAAAGTAAATGAAATCCTTCGAAAACAAGGAGGCTCACAATAGCTAACTTGAACTTTCAGATGTATCAACGAAGCTCCTGTTGATGACCCTGAATACCTGTGTTTGCATCATGAGAAGATGCAGGCCAAATGGCTTAGTACGTGGAATGTACGAGCATGTAAGAGGAATTCTAAAGCATAAACATAAGCTTGAAACTTGATAAAAAAAGGAAACATACTAACCTCTTCTTAAACTTTCTAAACTCAAGGAATACTCAAGGATACTCAAAACTACACAACTTACTCAACTCAGAAGTACTCAAGGATAAGATACTCAACTCAGAGATTATATATTCAACTCAAGATATGATATTCACTCTGGGCACTCAACTCTGGATACTCAACTCAATATAAAGCAATAATACATATGCAATATATGGAAAGCTTTACAAAACACTAAAAACAACTTAGTTCGTTAAAGAAAATGAAATAACAAACTCAACTTTACTTATATAATAAAGTAATATAGTTTATGTGGGAGTTTCTCTAACCGACAACCACCATTATGAGCCTAAGTGGTGATAAAACGTCTTGCCCACGCTACCAGAATTGTCCTATACTTTGCCGTCATATAGTATGCTTAACTTAGTGGATCCACTAGCTTAACTTATGTGATCATCTAAAAAGTATGACTCATTACTACCCATGATGGCTACATGGTTTATGGAGACTTGAGTTAATATGAACTCGCATCCCCATATTAGTGCTCAATACTACTCCCAAAAATATACTTAGCTCATATGTTTTAAAACAACTTCTTTCTTTGGTTTGAGATAATTACTCAAAACTTAGCTTAAAAGTTCTCTTGGAATCGATGTTCCCTTTCTTACTCAAAACTCTTTTGGAAATCTCACTTTCCTTTCTTGTTTAAATGTGAAAATATTTACTATTTGGGAATACATAGTCCCGATATACTTTTTTGAGTATATACTTACCTCTTCTTAAACTTTACTCAACTTCAAAGCTTAAGTCTTAAAACAAAGTTTAAACATTTGTAAAAGACTTCTTAAAATATGGTTCATGCAGAATGATGGACATGAACGACTCAATGCAAGGTTTTTAATAATCATAGATAGAACTCAAGAACTTTAATGATAATAC
Organism: Solanum verrucosum; assembly: GCF_900185275.1. Taxonomy (NCBI): domain Eukaryota; kingdom Viridiplantae; phylum Streptophyta; class Magnoliopsida; order Solanales; family Solanaceae; genus Solanum; species Solanum verrucosum. The sequence continues at coordinate 654,051 of NW_026020273.1, forward strand.
TCATTGCAAGAATACTCAACTCAAAGGATTCATGCGGAATTATGAGCATGAACTACTCAACTCAAGGACTTAAAGATACTTCTCATATCAAAATTGTTCAACTTATAAGGTTCATGCAGAATTATGGGCATGAACAATTCAACTCAAGGACTTCATGGGTAGCATGTAATAGTCCCATGATTAGAAATTTAATCTCAAAGAGGATTGGGAACTCAATACTCAAGACTTAGAAGTTGAAGGTATTACCCCTCTCAATGATACTCAATTTATGGAGTCTATACGGAATTTATGGGCATGAACGACTCGACTAGAAGGTCTACAACCTACATGGAACTCATGTATACGAAACTTCTCATTCTCTTACTTACTACCTCAAGACTTAGTTCAAATCGATGGTTGATCTCAAAGGATTCACAATTGAATTCAATGACTTTCTTGAACTCTACTTTTAACTCTCTCTTGAATGTGAATTATGAATTCAAGAGTTATGGTTCACGATATGAAAGATCTCATGATGACAAAGTAGACTCATGAGTACATTCTCCTCATCCTCACACTCACTTGCTCAAGTCTTAAAACAAGTTACTAGAAGTTGTAGAAGACTCCACAAAAAGACTCAAAGGGACTTTCTTAGAATGTTCGAAAGAACTCTCAAAACTTAACTCTTAGCTCTACCTTGAATTTGAATTATGAATTCAAGATTATGATCATGTTATGAATGATTTCTACGTGTTTAGAAGTAGCTTAGAGTAGTTAGAATCGAAAAGGAGTGAAGGTGCACTTTAAACGAACTCAAACGGGGAAATAACGACAAACTGGATAGGGCAGGAGACCCTGGCGCTATGGGTGGCGCAGGGCGCCAACCCTTAAATTTCAGAGGAGGGTTTGGGGCGCTCTAGCTGGCGCATCGCGCCAGACCCCAACCCAGAAAATCCGATGAATTTTCCTTGCTCGTTTTCTCACCCTAACTCGCCTAGAATCGAACGGTTTCTTCCCCAATCACTTGGATTTGATTACTTAACTTAAGTACACTCTAATATACTCAAAACAACACTCAAATTACTAAATTTCATCTCGAGAAATCATCAAAACACCAACACAACAATATTTAGAATGAACTTCAGAACACCTATCAAGAACTCATCAATAACTTTAATCTTTCAATATCAAGAACGAAATTTCACTGAAAATAACATGATTGGCATGTGGGTGAACTAACCCAACACTATGGAAGCTTACATACCTCTTAGGGATTAAACCCATGGTAAAAATCCACAATAAAACACAAGACTCTCGACGAACGCTTTGATCATCTCCTCTTTTCTCCTTTTTTCTCTTCTTGAACTCTCAACTAAAACCCTAGGCTAATTTTAGGATTATAAAACTGTACCTAATAGGATTAGACCCTTAAAACCTTACTAAAAATAAATTAAATCTAATTGGGTAAGGAAAAGACCAAAATACTCCTCACTATTTTCGGCTAACTTTCCTTAATTGGACAGCCTAACTTCAAAAGACCATATCTCACTCATCTAAACTCGAAACTTAGCAAAATCGGTGGCGTTGGAAATATAATTCAAAGATCTTTCCTAAGGTATCTTGTAGCACACCTAAATAATTCTGAGCTAGGAGTTATGGTCGTTTGAAGTCAACTCATAACTCATACTTAGCTTAACATGCAAAATTTTAGATTTTTGCTATTTCCAATTCGATTCTTTTTGGAACTCAAGGTGATACATCTAGTGACCTGACCTTAATACTTAAGAAATTTTAAATTTCTTTAGTAAAATCCTACTCACAATGAAAGACGGTTCAAGTCTTAACTCAAAATTATTTTGGGGTGTTACACCAGTAAACCTGGACTAAAATCTATTTGGTGTACATTCATCATTAAGTTTTATTAGGATCAAAATCCATTTCGGATACAGAAGGAATATCTTTATCAGAAATATCAAAAGAATTAGCATTAGCTTGAACAATATTTGTTTGAGGAACAATCTTTATTTTATTAACAAGTTTATTATTTTGATCAGCATATATAATAGGAAAAGAAACCGTAGAAGGTATGGTATGTAAAGAAGCAGCACGATTACGAGCTGTACCATACACAGGTTCAATTGGGGAGATGTGATGAATAGAAGGCAATCTTCTATCAGAAAATGAATGTCTACTATATGGAACACTTTTATCATCAAATTGAATGCAAATTCTATCATCAGGATTTTGTGTAATATTAGAATACTCAGAATTAGTGACAGCATTTGTCATCTGACTAGGGGAAATAACAGAATTCAGTGTCCAAGTTGTTGGAAAATTAATTTCTTCCCATTTTATAGGTCTTCTAGTAGTGACCTTAGATTTAACAAAATTAGTTTCTACCAAAATAGTCTGATCAGATGTATCATATAACTTACATCTCAGGTTTAACGTAGATAGCAATTTAAAATAAATTCTATATGATAAACATATTAATTCAGATCCAGGTGCATAATTATAACCATACGTTTTAACATTTAAAGTTAAAGCATCAAGAATATTAACACCAGTCAAAGATAATTGCAAATTAGGTTGAGTATTAAAATATACAGGACCATATGCCACAGTGGACTCAATCGAACCCATCAAAGATTGTCTAAAATATAAATTTCTATCATCACGAAGAGCAACATATATATATATATATATATATATATATATATAAAGAGAGAGAGACAGATGGGGGTGATTTGGTTCAATTTTTTTTATTACTTACTTGAATTACAATTAAACTAAATTATCGATTTTCAAAATTCAAATTCAAATCAAACTAATAAAATGTCATTTTTAATTTGATTTTAATTTTAGTTTGGTGGTTTTACAATTTTCCATGAACATCCTTAGAAGTGGGTGAAGAAAACCTGATGCAAATTAACCACTTTTAACTATACCAATAAAAATAGAACTTTTTACCTTGTAAATTCTTCGTAAATGATCCTCTTTTTATTTCTTTTTAAAGCAATAGTGAATCTGTCACTTCATAAAGTATTCACACAATTAAGTAGCTCAATTATTTTAAAAAATGATATATTCAAGAAATGCATCAAACTATTTATTTCATGAGTTTAAGTCACAATCTTTAATAGAGAAGAGTTCATTTTATTAAAATATCCTAAGAGAAGAAAAAATACATCATAAAATGACTACAAATTAAAGGACAACAATCAACCCATAATAAGACTTAAATATCAAAACAAATGGACTTAACCGACAAACCAAAATTAAATAAAACAAGATTTGATAAACTCTTCTCCAATGACTCAATGACCTATCCTTCACATCATTTTTTAGCAGCAACAACCATCTTCACTTTTTGAATTAGAGACCTATCTGTTTTGTGAGAATTTTTAGAGGAATCATAAAAAAATTGTTTACCATTTGGGGAATAAGCAAGAATGACAACCTGTTCTCCTGTTATAACTGACTGTTTACGTGATTTCTTGACAAGATTTGTCATTTCCATTTTGAAAGTTGCCTCTGTCATCATTGTCTCGGTATCTTGTCGGCGTATAATTTTAGTTTTTGTCCTTATAAAAACTTTGGAAAAAAGTTGGTTTAACTGAATAAGCTTGAAAAACATAGAGAAGAGAGTCGCACAATTTATAGGCGATAATTAAATTTTTTTACTTCGTGGCTAAGTTAAGTCTAAAAATGAATTGCATAATATGTAGTTTTTCAAGAGATTTACGTTCCTTAAAATATATTTTGACTCCAATTTTGATGGTACATGAGTTACTTTTTTTCCATTCAGGTATTTCAAAAGATTTACAATCCTTAAAATATATTTCGACTCCAATTTTGACTGTACATGAGTAACATTTTTTTCCATTGAAGTGTCTCAAGAGATTTAGAGAGTGTTTGGATTGGCTTAAATTTGGTCAAACCTACTTTTAAGTCGGTTTTTGACTTCTTAAAGTGTTTGAAAAAATATAAAAAATAACTTAAAATAAGTCAAAAATGAGTTAAAATGAGTTAGGAAGTGTTTGACTAGGTAAAAAATGAGTTAAAATAAGTTTAAAATGACTTAAAATAAGTCAAAAACCAAAAATAGATCTCCCTCAATTATTTATTTTTCTTAAAAATCATTCAAGTTTAACTTTTTATTTTTTTACTTATAAGCTACTTTTTAAGCCAATCCAAACGCGCTCTTAAAATACATATTGACTCCAATTTTGATGGTGCATGAGTTACATTTTTTCCATTCAAGTGTTTCAAGAGATTTACAATCCTTAAAATACATTTTAACTTCAACTTTAATTTACATGAGTTATATTTTTTCCATTCAAGTGTTTCAAGAGATTTATGATCCTTAAAATACATTTTGTTTCTTTTTGTTATAGATGTATTGAATAAATTTTTTGTTTCTTATATATGAATGTACACGTTTTAGTTATTAATCATAAAATTCATATTAATTGTAATCTAATTGTATAAATAACGAAATGCTAATTGTTTGTCAAAAAATTGCGGAGGTTATAACAGTCACAAAATGAATGTATTAAGAATTTGATAAATTAACTAACAGAGGTTTATAACCACCCTAAAAACCACTCTCTTCAAAAAAACACCGCAAATCGATCGCAATATATGTAACTGTAGGACTTAGAAAACTACCGCAACAATGATTTGTTAGGGTTATAAAACTATATATTTAAAATGCGGCTTCGCAAATAAACACCAAATTTATATTTAAAATGTGGTTTCACTATTTTCAATTTTCTCATATTAAACCTATCAACAATGAAGTAAAGTCAAAAGGTCAAGAGTAGACCTTAAAGATATATTTATATGCTAAAAGAGGTAATATCTTAAAAAGTCACTCAACTTTAATAATTTATCTAGTTAAATCATTAAATATCATTAAATTTTATTTTGTATCAATAAATTCACTCAACTTGAATTTTTATATCAATAAAATCACTTAACTTAATTTATTATTAAAAAATATATCACCATCCATTTCCTCTTCTAAATCAAGGTTTTAGTCACCGAATCACTGTAACCATCACAAAAATAATACAAAACCGTTATCAAATTCGGAGAAGAAGTTACAGTTCAGCTGAGTAATAGAAAGAACAAAAATGGATGAACATTTAATATATTTGAAAAATTAAAACTAATATTCAGGGGTAAAAAAAATTGATTTTTTAAGGAGAATTCATAAATAAATCGAGATGTTTGTTAGCATCACCCAAAACCATCAATGGAAATTCAATCGAAGAAAACCTTGTTGCTCTAAAAGATATTGATATTGAACTAAAGATACACTTGTTGCACATGCGTATCTAGGATTTTAGAAGGATGGGTGCACTACTATGAAAAGATGCATCTAATATATAAATTTGGTCGGTTTGACATTTACGTTCTTAACATTAAACTATTAAATTTTAAATATTATAGGTCTTACATATATAATACTACTAGTTTTAAATTTCAATATACACATTTGATTTATTATATAAAAAATTTACCGTGCTAAGTTTTTTTTTAGGAATTTCCAATATTACACACTTGAAAATTTTGAAAGATTAAAGCAAAAAAACAAAAGAAAAATTGATTGAAATGCCAAAAGTATTATTGATAACCACTTGGAGGGGTGTTACTAACAAAAATAAGATGGATATATAGGATTTAAATTTCTATCTGTACTTAGAGAGGTGCACCCAATCATCGTCATATTTATATATGTTACTTTTAACGTGACTTTACACCTTTATATTTAAATATTTTTAAAAAATATAACACTACTATATATAATCTAGAGAGGGGAGTATGGATTCACGTGAACCCACGAAACCTCCTCTAGATACGCCTCTAACTGTCCAAATTTCGTATTATCGACAGTTTTCTTTCCTCCACTTTTCAGCTATCAAAATTTAAATTGAATCTGATCGAAAAATAATTACTGTTATTTCCCCGATATTGCTACGGTAAGGCAGAGGATTTTTGCTAATACCATAATATAGTTTTCACTAATTAAGTTTATCAGTAAAAAAAAAAATTTGATAAGTTTTCTTTAATTTTATATATTTATAAATTTTATATTTATATGGCATAAAAATAATTTATTTTGCTTTGTCAACTTTTTAAATGATAAATTTGGTTGAGTGATTTTATTTATACAAAATAAAGTTCAATAACTTTACTAGATAAATTATCAAAGTTGAGTGACCTTTTGAGATATTAACTTTATGCTAAAATGGTGTAAAAGACAAATCGATTAACAATAGATGCTTACAAACTTCACAAGTCAATTCGATTAATTAAGGAGATTCTTACCTTAGATAAGTTGGAGATTCACCAAAATTGAAAGAATGAACTTATCACAAAGATGCTCGATTGATGTAATTTTAGGGAGAAAATAAAATATAGTTAATAAGTCATAAAGTAAACTAAAATAAAATGAAAATGAGAAGGAACAAAGATATTATAAAGAATGTTATTGTTTAGAGAATATCGAAGGTATTTCCATCCAAGAAGAGACTTCATCAGAAAAGGAAGCAGGAGGAAAAGTAGAAGAAGCAGCAGCAACAGGAGGAGGAGAAGAAGAAGCAGCAGTAGTAGGAGGAGGAGGAGAAGAAGAACTATTGTAATAGACGTGGCGTTCTGCCCTTCACTATCTTCAAGCATGACTCAATTTGTCATTTCTGGGAGACTAAGGAGATTGAGGGCATTGTTAAATATTGTAATAGACGTGGTTCTATATGCATTTTGAATAAAATCTTCTTCTTAAAAAAAAGAAAAAGAAAAAAGAATATCACCAGTGACTATAAGTAGAACTCACGTATTAGTTAAAGGTGAAATTTTCTTCCACATTACTATTAATATAAAAGCGGTTGGGAGCATATAGTTGTTCGTTGATATGCTTATTTTTAATTGAGGGTTTTTTGAAAATTCAGTATTTTCTCAATTTCAATTTCTTTATTTTTATTTTTCTTTTTGATATGTCATATATTTGAATAGTACATAAAATTATTATTAATCACAATAATTTATAACTTAAAATATTTAACTATATAGAGGCGACTACTGACTGGAAGCAAACAATTCATCGACATGCCTTCTAGCTGAGGATATTTCTGAAAAATTAGTACCCTATCTGTTTCAATTTATATGCCATATGTATTTTGGTCTATTATATGTTTGAAAGTTACGCAAAATTACTATAAATAATAATAATTAACTTGAAATATTTAAAAATTAAATAAAAATTTGGTTGACTTTCAAAATTCTACGAGTGCCACATAAATTAGACAAAGAAAATAACAATATTATTTAAAAATTATGTAAAGAGTACTATAAATCACAATAATTAGTAACTTAAAATATTTAAACAACATAAAAAATTGTGAGTACTCTCGAAATTCTATTTGTGCCACATAAATTGGGATCAACAATCTGAACATCGTCAAGTGCCTCAGCTTCACGTGACGATCCAATACCTTGCAAGCCTAACTGGAGTCGTCTTACATCGTTTTAAGATCCTCGACCATAGACTATACCCTTGTGTGTCCCCCTTATCACTTTTTCTGTCCAAATTTGGCTGGACAGTTGAGGTTTCATTTGGACTGAACTATCTAGATTCTCATTGACATACTGATTAAACTCATTCTGCATATTAAATATAAAAATTGACATCAATATATTTATATATATATATATATATATACATCATAAATATATTCACTATTAATATATATTATTCATATTAAATAACTTTAAAAAGTTCGTTCGGCCTTTTCCTCCATCCACACATCCAGATCTGACTCACTTTCTTTCTTCTTCACATAAGTCTTCTTGAAAACCTCTGGTACAAGGGAGTGCACCCCATTTCTTTTTCCTATAAATAAAAATGAAATTTATATTATAACGATATTAATCAACTAATTATATATTTAAAAGTTTGAATTAGAACTTACCATCTCTCTTGTAATTGTTCTAACGCTCTTTGCACCTCCAGTGTGCAATGAGTCACCCTTAAGACTGCCTCTAGCCTTTTTGGCTTGTTGGACATTGCTTTGAACTTATCTGTGTTCCAATATTGATGCAATTCATCAAACACATGAGTCAACATCCAACCCGGACACTGATCGGTATCCCGAGCTTTTTTCAGCCAGCTAGACAGTCTCACAGATGCCCTCCTCTCAAATGTGATCGCAATGACCATATTAAACCTCGGTTCCCAAGTACATATAGTCTGAAAAAAATGAATAACATTAGATAATTAAAAAAAAAGTAAAGGATACTAAAATTAATAAACTTAACTAAAAAATTATTTACGTAAATTCATTACACATCGCCTGACGTATACTGTTTGGGATCTCACTCCAAGAGTGATAAGCCTGTGTAAAAAGCCTTCTCACAGAGTCTTTTAAAGCTCGGACAACATCCTTCGCAGGATACCACCTGGAAAACACATAATGAACATGTTAGTTCATGAATAATATATTAAAGATGCTCAAATAAGTAAAATAAAGTAACAAATAGATAACGAAACAAACTTACGATGACCCATCTGGCTCAATTATGACTCTGTCAATTCTGTCCCTCTGTCCCGGTGCTAGAGCAGATGTCTCATATGGCGTAGGTGTAGGTGTAGGTATAGGTGTAGGTGATACACCAGGATGGACATAATGCTGAGTCAATGGAGGTGTACCTGCCACAACATTTGACTGCTCACTACTAGAATCTCTAATCCTCATGGCAGATAGTTGAAGAGATGTACCTATGGGAGATGGAGAGGTAGATGGAGTACGGCCAGCCGATAAGGGTCGTGCTCGACGAATAGCCTATAAAGGTAGGTCCTCGTACCGTCGTGGAGGCAGTGACAGTGAAGTAGAAGAAGCACTGGGTGGTCGACAGTAATTAGGATAATATTGTCGAGGATCCGCCGTACCAAATGGAATAGCCAATAAATGAGTTTCATGAGTAATGCGCTATGGCGCAGATGTAAGAAATCCTGGAATATCCTCAGAATCTATAGGTCTCCTAGACTTCTTCTTTTTAGTCTTATTAGGCTAACTAACTCCAAGATACTCGCAGAATCTATCACCCTCACCCCCTGATGACATCTGCACGTAAATTTACATGGATAATATATAAAAATCATAAATTAAATAAAATTAGCATTAGCAAAATAAATAACTTACATACTAGTTACATAGTCTATCATTCTACTTTTATTCCTCCTCGCTTGTTTTATTTCCATCACTCTCCCATTCTTCCTCCTCAGTTGTTTCATTTTCATTGTCATATTCTTCGTTATCAAATGAATCATTTTCCCCATACTCGTTTATTTCTTCCTCAACATTTATCATTATCTCATCATTAGATACTTCTTCTAATATGTGTTGAGGATGTTCTAGTGTGATTTCCAATTCAACATCAACTTGTTCTTGAACAATTGCAACCTCATTTTGGTATGCCACATCTAAGACATTGTCAATTTCAATTCTTCCCACAGGTTTAGTCTTTATAACAACCCACGAATCAGCTTTGTCTCTACGCAATGGATATGGAGCGTAATACACTTGTTTAGCATTTTGTGCAATGATGAAAGGATCATAACTTCTGTATTTTCTGGTATGCTTAACTTCAATTATATTATGTTGTTGGTCCACTTTTGTGCCTCTGTGTGATGGGTCAAACCACTTACAGTGAAATAATACGATCTTCTTTTTAGGCCAACTTAAATATCTTACTTCAATAATCTCATGAGTGACACCATAATATTCAATAGTTTAGCTAGTACTATCAACATCACCTTGTATGAAGACACCGCTATTGTTTGTTTTCTTATTCCTAGAAACTTTTTCAGTTTGAAACTTAAAACCACTGACACAATACTTATCATTGTCTGAATTTGATATTCAAGTCCAAGTGCAACTTTTTTCACTAATTTCAAATGTTCGACATTTGAGTATTCATTGCAAACCTATATATTGTTGTTTAATATAATATAATTTAGTATAACATGAATATATTATTAAATACTTATTGATTCAATGTAAGCTTTCACACTTACATATTTTGTTAGCCATTTGGAAAATTCCGTATTGATGACTTCATACCTCATGTGTTTACGAACAAGCTGATCATTGTACATTCAGATATTTTGTTAGTTAATATATTTTTGAACAGTTATTAGTATGCATGTAATTTAATAACATATTTTTAACACTTACTTGAGATATGGTTGAATCTCTGGATAATTATGCAATATATATGTCACGACTAATTGCATTTCCATACTAGTGAAGTTTCGCTTCCCACATTTTTTAGATCCTCGACCATTTTGATTAAAAATTGATATCTGTGAAAATAAAGGATCAATATCACCTTCATCTTTGTGATTGGGCTTGTTTCTCCTACATGAAACATCATTATCAAAGTAATAAGAATAAAAATCACCAGTTTCTCTACCAATATGACCTTGAACAACTGATCCTTCTATCTTTCCCTTGCTTAATTTTTTGCTTGGAACAGCCATTTTTCTACATGTATATATCTATATATGTTAAAAAGGAAAGAAAAACTTAATGATGAACTATTTTACTTAGTGAATATTTCAATGTTACCTCTCAAATGGATACATCCATCTTGTTTGAACTAGACCTCCGAGGAGGGCCTCTTGTACAAGGTGAATTGGAAGATGCTTCATCACATCAAAGAAACCAAATGGAAAGATCTTCTCCAACTTAGTTGTAATAACAAGAATATTTTCTTCCATCCTATCTAAACTACTCTCCAAAAACGTTTTAGAACACAAATCTTTAAAGAAAAGACTTCTCTATGATTGGTTTCCATATCCTTTCGGGTAGATGGCTAAAAGCGATAGGAATTAAAGTTTCCATGAATACATGACAATCATGACTTTTCATACCTATCAATTTTTCTTTATTCATATCTGCCGCTTTCCTAAATTCGAAGCATAGCCCTCCGGCATCCTCAAATATTTAACTCACTCACAAATTTCACGTTTCTCATCCAATGTGAATGAAAAACTGGCGTTAGGCTTAACTATTTTACCATTTGTAATTCCTGCAACCATAACTCTCTTCTTCTACAATATTCCTTTATGTCCATTCTAACTTTTGGATTGTCTTTTTTCTTGCCCTAAACATCCATCACTCTATTAAACAAATTGTCAAAATAATTTTTTTCAATGTGCATCACATCAAGATTATGTCGTAGCAGATTATCCTTCCAATACGGCAACTCCCGAAATATGCTTTGTTTGATCAAATTATGTTCAACACTATATCTAGGAAGTCTAGAAGGTGAAGCTTTTGTCGTTTTAGGTAATTGAGAAACTCTCTCCCAAATTTGATGCCCGGTAAGTAATGGAGGTGGGGGTCACTTTCAATCTTATTTTTCCTGAATGCATTTTTCATCTTTCTAAACTCATAGTCCATTGGCAAGAAGTGGCGATGACAATCAAACCATGTATTTTTTCTGACATGCTTTAAAGTGAATGCCTTACTATTTTTCATGCAATACAGACATGCTAGCTTTTCAGCTGTCATCCAACCAGACAACATCCCATATACAGAAAAATCATTAATAGTCCACATTAAAGAAGCACGCATCACAAAATTCTGCTTAGTCGACATGTCATAAGTCAAAACACCTTCAAACCACAATTGTTTGAGCTCATCTATCAATGGTTGTAGATAGACATCAATCAAACTTTTTGGATTACAGAAACCTGAAATAATACAACTTAGAAAGATATAGGAACTGGTCATGCACATTTCAGAAGGAAGATTATACGGAGTAAGAAATACTGGCCAACATGAATAAGGCGAAGCATCATTAGAGAATGGTGTGAAGCCGTCTGCATACAACCTCAGTCTAACATTTCTTGGTTCACTAGCAAAATTAGGATATACATTATCTAAATGCTTCCATGCTTCACCATCAGATGGATGAGACAAGACATCCGACGACCTTCTATATTCACGATGCCATCTCATATGTGGGGCAAACCTCATCGATGCATACAACCTCTTTAACCTAGGAATAAGAGGTAGATAATGCATCGCCTTAACTGGACCATTTTTTCAGCCGGAGTCCTCTTATAACGAGCATGTCCACAAAACTTATAATTTTCTAATTCACTATCAGTCTTGTAAAACAACATGCGGCCATTAACACACCAATGAACTCTATCATACGTCAATCCTGACTTGGAAACCAAACGCATTGCCTCATAGAAGTTCTTAGGTATGTTAAACTTCGAATTAAGTAGTTCACCCAAAATATCAACCATTGAGTCCATAGCCGCATTAGAAACATTTCAATCTGATTTAATATTCATTAATCTAACCGCAACTCACAAGGAAGAATGCGGACTCCCTTCACATAGTGGACGACTAGACTCTTCTAATTAATCATAGAAGCGCCTTGCTTCTTCATTAGGAGCTTCATCAAAATATTGTCCGGGTTCCATCCAACCTTGAACCCCAAAAACATCATTGATCATTTCATGAACCCTATCATGTTCAACCCTAATTTGTCCATGTGGTGCAAGCATATTATATTCATCAACATGCATCGAATTATAAAACATACCATTCAATCCATCTCTTTTTCCATGATCAATCCATACAAAATATCTAGGCTTACATCCATTACGGTACAAATGAACCATGACTGTATCTAGTTCAAAAAAATTTAAGCACCTACATGCACTACAAAGACACCTAACTAATCCATTATTCTTGAAAATATCAAGTGTCATTGTATGTTCAATAAAATCTCTATACCGTCAATAAACTCAGGTTTCAAACCAGCTCAGTTTCATAATGCATATTATATATCCACAAACGATGATCCATCGACAAAATATAGATATTCAATTATATATTATAAATTAAATTTCATAATAATTTTACTACATTAAACTAATTTATATTGTTAATATATATTTATAATTACTTAATAAATATATTTATTATTACTTATTTATCTTATTAATTAGTTCATAAATTTTAATTAAGTTGAAGATTTCAAATAATTAATAATATTAATTCTAATTACGTTCAAGTTATTATAAATTAAGTTCAAAGTTCTAATTAAGTTTAATTATTACGTTCTACTTAATTAAGATCATTAAGAATTAGTTATATTCAAGTTCAAGGTCTAATTTCAAGTTCAAGTCCTAAGTTCAAGTTCAAGTTCTAAATTCAAGTTCATATCAAAGTTCTAAAATTAGTTATATTCAAGTACTTCTAATTATAAGTTCAAGTTCGAAATTCAACTTCATATATATCTAATTTCTAAACTTAGTTATATATAAACCTCTAATACAAGAATTAGTTATATTCAAGTTTTAATTAAATTCAAGTTCATATCCAATTTCTAAAATTAGATATATATAAACTTCTAATCCAAGAATTAATTATATTCAAGTTTCAAGTTCAAATTCAAGTTCTAAACACCCTTTTGCCAACCAATTAAGGTTAAATTATTGGTACTTATATAGAGAATTACACACTAAATCTGAGTGGTTGGAATTAAAAGAGGCATTAAGCCTATATCTAGAAATATTAGAAACAAGAACATTAACAAACAAACTTTGTAATCACGGGGGTCTATATTCGTCAAACAGACCAACCTTAGTTAACCCAGAATTATTAAGTGCATTAAAGTGGGAACTACATAGTATATATAGTAATATCCAACAATACAATAGCTTTTTCTGCATTCGTTGAGGAATGTACACCCGTCTTGTCCATTTTGTAATGAGATGGACAACTCTTTGGTCCTTTTTGGTAGTCTAATATTTGTAATGGTATGGTTTGATCGGTATTTCGAAGTAAAAACCTTATCCTCTCTTGTTATGAGTGGATATGTTGTGTCATTGTTCCTTTTTCAGTTTATAGTCTCTCGATCGTCTGATTTAGTCTTTTGAATCCTTTTTGTCATTGAAGAACAATGATCGCAGAAAATTATTTTGTCTGTATCTTTTTGAATGTTGTATTGCAAAAAAGGTCTTGAAGTTTGTCTTAAAACTGGGCTTATAAAATAATTAGGCCCAAAAGTTCCTCTAGCATAGTCTAGTGCTTCATTCAAATCATTGAATCTCTTAAAAAATGGGGTAGGAAGGTCTTTGATTGAGTCTATTACTTCTATCCATGTCTGGAATACTCTTGGCAATCTCCCTTGGACTACTACATAGAATCTGAATTTTTTGTCTGTAAAGTAATGGCTTAATGAATTTACTACTGAAATGAAATAACTGTTGTCTCTAGGAATCTTGTTGTATGCTATTGATAGGTTGTCTATTAGGCATCTTTGAGGTCTATCTATCTTCGTTTCTGGTTTTACCCTGAAACTTAGATTAGATGGAGGATAGAAAATTAGATTTTGTTTCCCAAAATGTATTATTTCCATGCTTGCAGCATTTAGTCTTGCTTTATCTAATCTTGTCTGTGGTTGAAATAAAGTATTTCCTAAAGGAGTTTGCAGATACAAGTCATTGTCTCTCTGTCCACTTGAACTTGAACTGGATGCTTTGTCTTTATTTTTGCCTATACTCATTCTGAAAACAAACAATTAATTTTCATAAGTCTGCTTAGTTGATCTGCTAAGGAATTATCTTTTCCCTTTATATGTTCTAAAGATATATTGTATATTGACGTAGTGTCTAAAAAATTTAACCATCTTCTTTTACTACTATTTTTCCTTCTATTTTTTGGTGGAATTTTACAATAGCCTCACAGTCAATTCTTACCAAAATTTCTTTTTTATTAATAATATATAATTTAAAACTATTTAATGTATATATAACAGCTAAAATTTCTGCATCTATGCTATTCATGTTTTCTTTTTCTTTGTATTTTCTACTGTGATAAGCGCAAATTTTTTCGTCTTTCTTGTCTCCATATTTATTGTTTTTTATTTTTAATACTGCTCCCCATCCTTCTAGACTTCCGTCTGTTTCTACTATTGGGTAGTCGGTTTCTAGTGGGAGGGCTAAATCTGGTATATGTTTAACCATTTGTTTGAGTTTTTGTACTAGTTTTATGTCTTCCATATTGAATGTCTTTTGCCCATGAATTCCTGTTTTAGAGTATAATGGTCTTGCTACTTTCCCTAGATCTGTTATGAAACTTCGCGCATAATTTAATATTTCTAGAAATTTTTGTAAGTCTTTAGTGTTATCTAATTTATCAGGCATGTCAAGGACCTTCTTTGTTATATGGGGTTGTAATTTTATCTTTCCATTTCCAATTTCTACCCCTAAAATTTTTATAAGAGTCTCCCACTGTGTTCGCCAAAACTAGTTTCAGTTAATTGATATAGTATTTTATAATATATGAAAAAACACCCTTTTTCCAATCAATTAAGGTTAAATTATTGGTACTTATATAGAGAATTACACACTAAATCTGAGTGGCTGAAATTAAAAGAGGCATTAAGCCTATATCTAGAAATATTAGAAACAAGAACATTAACATACAAACTTTGTAATCACGGGGGTCTATATTCGTCAAACAGACCAACCTTAGTTAACCCAGAATTATTAAGTGCATTAAAGTGGGAACTACATAGTATAGATAGTAATATCCAACAATACAATAGCTTTTTCTACATTCGATGGGGAATGTACACCTGTCTAGTCCATTTTGTAATGAGATGGAGAACTCTTTGGTACTTTTTGGTAGTCTAGTATTTGTAATGGTATGGTTTGATCGGTATTTCGAAGTAAAAATCTTATCCTCTCTTGTAATGAGTGGCTATGTTGTGTCATTTTTCCTTTTTCAGTTTATAGTCTCTTGATCGTCTGATTTAGTCTTTTGAATCCTTCCGTCATTGAAGAACAATGATCGCAGAAAATTATTTTGTCTGTATCTTTTTGAATGTTGTATTGCAAAAAAGGTCTTGAAGTTTGTCTTAAAACTGGGCTTATAAAATAATTAGGCGCAAGAATTCCTCTAGTATAGTCTAGTGCTTCATTCAAATCATTGAATCCCTTAAAAAGTGGGGTAGGAAAGTCTTTGATTGAGTCTATTACTTCTATCCATGTCTGGAATACTCCTGGCAATCTCCCTTGGACTACTACATAGAATCTGAATTTTTTGTCTGTAAAGTAATGGCTTAATGAATTTACTACTGAAATGAAATAACTGTTGTCTCTAGGAATCTTGTTGTATGCTATTGATAGGTTGTATATTAGGCATCTTTGAGGTCTATCTATCTTCGTTTCTGGTTTTACCCTGAAACTTAGATTAGATGGAGGATAGAAAATTAGATTTTGTTTCCCAAAATGTATTATTTCCATGCTTGCAGCATTTAGTCTTGCTTTATCTAATCTTGTCTGTGGTTGAAATAAAGTATTTCCTAAAAGAGTTTACAGATACAAGTCATTGTCTCTCTGTCCACTTGAACTTGAACTGGATGCTTTGTCATTATTTTTGCCTGTACTCATTCTGAAAACAAACAATTAATTTTCATAAGTCTGCTTAGTTGATCTGCTAAGGAATTATCTTTTCCCTTTATATGTTCTAAAGATATATTGTATATTGACGTAGTGTCTAAAAAATTTAACCATCTTCTTTTACTATTATTTTTCCTTCTATTTTTTTGTGGAATTTTACAACAGCCTCACTGTCAGTTCTTACCAAAATTTCTTTTTTATTAATGATATATAATTAAAAAATATTTAATGTATATATAACAGCTAAAATTTCTGCATCTATGCTATTCATGTTTTCTTTTTCTTTGTATTTTCTACTGTGATAAGCGCAAATTTTTTCGTCTTTCTTGTCTCCATATTTATTGTTTTTTATTTTTAATACTGCTCCCCATCCTTCTAGACTTCCGTCTGTTTCTACTATTGGGTAGTCGGTTTCTAGTGGGAGGGCTAAATCTGGTATATGTTTAACCATTTGTTTGAGTTTTTGTACTAGTTTTATGTCTTCCATATTGAATGTCTTTTGCCCATGAATTCATGTTTTAGAGTATAATGGTCTTGCTACTTTCCCTAGATCTGTTATGAAACTTCGCGCATAATTTAATATTTCTAGAAATTTTTGTAAGTCTTTAGTGTTATCTAATTTATCAGGCATGTCAAGGACCTTCTTTGTTATATGGGGTTGTAATTTTATCTTTCCATTTCCAATTTCTACCCCTAAAATTTTTATAAGAGTCTCCCACTGTGTTCGCCAAAACTAGTTTCAGTTAATTGATATAGTATTTTATAATATATGAAAAAACACCCTTTTTCCAATCAATTAAGGTTAAATTATTCGTACTTATATAGAGAATTACAGACTAAATCTGAGTGGCTGAAATTAAAAGAGGCATTAAGCCTATATCTAGAAATATTAGAAACAAGAACATTAACATACAAACTTTGTAATCACGGGGGTCTATATTCGTCAAACAGACCAACCTTAGTTAACCCAGAATTATTAAGTGCATTAAAGTGGGAACTACATAGTATAGATAGTAATATCCAACAATACAATAGCTTTTTCTACATTCGATGGGGAATGTACACCTGTCTAGTCCATTTTGTAATGAGATGGAGAACTCTTTGGTACTTTTTGGTAGTCTAGTATTTGTAATGGTATGGTTTGATCGGTATTTCGAAGTAAAAATCTTATCCTCTCTTGTAATGAGTGGCTATGTTGTGTCATTTTTCCTTTTTCAGTTTATAGTCTCTTAATCGTCTGATTTAGTCTTTTGAATCCTTCCGTCATTGAAGAACAATGATCGCAGAAAATTATTTTGTCTGTATCTTTTTGAATGTTGTATTGCAAAAAAGGTCTTGAAGTTTGTCTTAAAACTGGGCTTATAAAATAATTAGGCGCAAGAATTCCTCTAGTATAGTCTAGTGCTTCATTCAAATCATTGAATCCCTTAAAAAGTGGGGTAGGAAAGTCTTTGATTGAGTCTATTACTTCTATCCATGTCTGGAATACTCCTGGCAATCTCCCTTGGACTACTACATAGAATCTGAATTTTTTGTCTGTAAAGTAATGGCTTAATGAATTTACTACTGAAATGAAATAACTGTTGTCTCTAGGAATCTTGTTGTATGCTATTGATAGGTTGTATATTAGGCATCTTTGAGGTCTATCTATCTTCGTTTCTGGTTTTACCCTGAAACTTAGATTAGATGGAGGATAGAAAATTAGATTTTGTTTCCCAAAATGTATTATTTCCATGCTTGCAGCATTTAGTCTTGCTTTATCTAATCTTGTCTGTGGTTGAAATAAAGTATTTCCTAAAAGAGTTTACAGATACAAGTCATTGTCTCTCTGTCCACTTGAACTTGAACTGGATGCTTTGTCATTATTTTTGCCTGTACTCATTCTGAAAACAAACAATTAATTTTCATAAGTCTGCTTAGTTGATCTGCTAAGGAATTATCTTTTCCCTTTATATGTTCTAAAGATATATTGTATATTGACGTAGTGTCTAAAAAATTTAACCATCTTCTTTTACTATTATTTTTCCTTCTATTTTTTTGTGGAATTTTACAACAGCCTCACTGTCAGTTCTTACCAAAATTTCTTTTTTATTAATGATATATAATTAAAAAATATTTAATCCATATATAACTGCTAAAATTTCTGCATCTATGCTACTCATGTTTTCCTTTTTCTTTGTATTTTCTACTGTGATAAGCGCAAATTTTTCGCCTTTCTTGTCTCCATATTTATTGTTTTTATTTTTAATTCTGCTCCCCATCCTTCTAGACTTCCGTCTGTTTCTACTATTGGGTAGTCGGTTTCTAGTGGGAGGGCTAAATCTGGTATATGTTTAACCATATGTTTGAGTTTTTGTACTAGTTTTATGTCTTCCATATTGAATGTCTTTTGCCCATGAATTCATGTTTTAGAGTATAATGGTCTTGCTACTTTCCCTAGATCTTTTATGAAACTTCGCGCATAATTTAATATTTCTAGAAATTTTTTAAGTCTTTAGTGTTATCTAATTTATCAGGCATGTCAAGGACCTTCTTTGTTATATGGTGTTGTAATTTTATCTTTCCATTTACAATTTCTACCCCTAAAAATTTTATAAGAATCTCCCACTGTGTTCGCCAAAACTAGTTTCAGTTAATTGATATAGTATTTTATAATATATGAAAAAACACCCTTTTTCCAATCAATTAAGGTTAAATTATTGGTACTTATATAGAGAATTACAGACTAAATCTGAGTGGCTGAAATTAAAAGAGGCATTAAGCCTATATCTAGAAATATTAGAAACAAGAACATTAACATACAAACTTTGTAATCACGGGGGTCTATATTCGTCAAACAGACCAACCTTAGTTAACCCAGAATTATTAAGTGCATTAACGTGGGAACTATATAGTATAGATAGTAATATCCAACAATACAATAGCTTTTTCTATATTCGTTGGGGAATGTACACCCGTCTAGTCCATTTTGTAATGAGATGGAGAACTCTTTGGTACTTTTTGGTAGTCTAGTATTTGTAATGGTATGGTTTGATCGGTATTTCAAAGTAAAAATCTTATCCTCTCTTGTAATGAGTGGCTATGTTGTGTCATTTTTCCTTTTTTCAGTTTATAGTCTCTTGATCGTCTGATTTAGTCTTTTGAATCCTTCCGTCATTGAAGAACAATGATCGCAGAAAATTATTTTGTCTGTATCTTTTTGAATGTTGTATTGCAAAAAAGGTCTTGAAGTTAGTCTTAAAACTGGGCTTATAAAATAATTAGGCCCAAGAGTTCCTCTAGTATAGTCTAGTGCTTCATTCAAATCATTGAATCCCTTAAAAAGTGGGGTAGGAAAGTCTTTGATTGAGTCTATTACTTCTATCCATGTCTGGAATACTCCTGGCAATCTCCCTTGGATTACTACATAGAATCTGAATTTTTTGTCTGTAAAGTAATGGCTTAATGAATTTACTACTGAAATGAAATAACTGTTGTCTCTAGGAATCTTGTTGTATGCTATTGATAGGTTGTCTATTAGGCATCTTTGAGGTCTATCTATCTTCGTTTCTGGTTTTACCCTGAAACTTAGATTAGATGGAGGATAGAAAATTAGATTTTGTTTCCCAAAATGTATTATTTCCATGCTTGCAGCATTTAGTCTTGCTTTATCTAATCTTGTCTGTGGTTGAAATAAAGTATTTCCTAAAAGAGTTTGCAGATACAAGTCATTGTCTCTCTGTCCACTTGAACTTGAACTGGATGCTTTGTCTTTATTTTTGCCTGTACTCATTCTGAAAACAAACAATTAATTTTCATAAGTCTGCTTAGTTGATCTGCTAAGGAATTATCTTTTCCCTTTATATGTTCTAAAGATATATTGTATATTGACGTAGCGTCTAAAAAATTTAACCATCTTCTTTTACTACTATTTTTCCTTCTATTTTTTGGTGGAATTTTACAATAGCCTCACAGTCAATTCTTACCAAAATTTCTTTTTTATTAATAAAATATAATTTAAAACTATTTAATGCATATATAACAGCTAAAATTTCTGCATCTATGCTATTCATGTTTTCTTTTTCTTTGTATTTTCTACTGTGATAAGCGCAAATTTTTTCGTCTTTCTTGTCTCCATATTTATTGTTTTTTATTTTTAATACTACTCCCCATCCTTCTAGACTTCCGTCTGTTTCTACTATTGGGTAGTCGGTTTCTAGTGGGAGGGCTAAATCTGGTATATGTTTAACCATATGTTTGAGTTTTTGTACTAGTTTTATGTCTTCCATATTGAATGTCTTTTGCCCATGAATTCATGTTTTAGAGTATAATGGTCTTGCTACTTTCCCTAGATTTTTTATGAAACTTCGCGCATAATTTAATATTTCTAGAAATTTTTGTAAGTCTTTAGTGTTATCTAATTTATCAGGCATGTCAAGGACCTTCTTTGTTATATGGTGTTGTAATTTTATCTTTCCATTTACAATTTCTACCCCTAAAAATTTTATAAGAATCTCCCACTGTGTTCGCCAAAACTAGTTTCAGTTAATTGATATAGTATTTTATAATATATGAAAAAACACCCTTTTTCCAATCAATTAAGGTTAAATTATTGGTACTTATATAGAGAATTACAGACTAAATCTGAGTGGCTGAAATTAAAAGAGGCATTAAGCCTATATCTAGAAATATTAGAAACAAGAACATTAACATACAAACTTTGTAATCACGGGGGTCTATATTCGTCAAACAGACCAACCTTAGTTAACCCAGAATTATTAAGTGCATTAACGTGGGAACTATATAGTATAGATAGTAATATCCAACAATACAATAGCTTTTTCTACATTCGTTGGGGAATGTACACCCGTCTAGTCCATTTTGTAATGAGATGGAGAACTCTTTGGTACTTTTTGGTAGTCTAGTATTTGTAATGGTATGGTTTGATCGGTATTTCAAAGTAAAAATCTTATCCTCTCTTGTAATGAGTGGCTATGTTGTGTCATTTTTCCTTTTTTCAGTTTATAGTCTCTTGATCGTCTGATTTAGTCTTTTGAATCCTTCCGTCATTGAAGAACAATGATCGCAGAAAATTATTTTGTCTGTATCTTTTTGAATGTTGTATTGCAAAAAAGGTCTTGAAGTTTGTCTTAAAACTGGGCTTATAAAATAATTAGGCCCAAGAGTTCTCTAGTATAGTCTAGTGCTTCATTCAAATCATTGAATCCCTTAAAAAGTGGGGTAGGAAAGTCTTTGATTGAGTCTATTACTTCTATCCATGTCTGGAATACTCCTGGCAATCTCCCTTGGACTACTACATAGAATCTGAATTTTTTGTCTGTAAAGTAATGGCTTAATGAATTTACTACTGAAATGAAATAACTGTTGTCTCTAGGAATCTTGTTGTATGCTATTGATAGGTTGTCTATTAGGCATCTTTGAGGTCTATCTATCTTCGTTTCTGGTTTTACCCTGAAACTTAGATTAGATGGAGGATAGAAAATTAGATTTTGTTTCCCAAAATGTATTATTTCCATGCTTGCAGCATTTAGTCTTGCTTTATCTAATCTTGTCTGTGGTTGAAATAAAGTATTTCCTAAAAGAGTTTGCAGATACAAGTCATTGTCTCTCTGTCCACTTGAACTTGAACTGGATGCTTTGTCTTTATTTTTGCCTGTACTCATTCTGAAAACAAACAATTAATTTTCATAAGTCTGCTTAGTTGATCTGCTAAGGAATTATCTTTTCCCTTTATATGTTCTAAAGATATATTGTATATTGACGTAGCGTCTAAAAAATTTAACCATCTTCTTTTACTACTATTTTTCCTTCTATTTTTTGGTGGAATTTTACAATAGCCTCACAGTCAATTCTTACCAAAATTTCTTTTTTATTAATAAAATATAATTTAAAACTATTTAATGCATATATAACAGCTAAAATTTCTGCATCTATGCTATTCATGTTTTCTTTTTCTTTGTATTTTCTACTGTGATAAGCGCAAATTTTTTCGTCTTTCTTGTCTCCATATTTATTGTTTTTTATTTTTAATACTACTCCCCATCCTTCTAGACTTCCGTCTGTTTCTACTATTGGGTAGTCGGTTTCTAGTGGGAGGGCTAAATCTGATATATGTTTAACCATTTGTTTGAATTTTTGTACTAGTTTTATGTCTTCCATATTGAATGTCTTTTGCCCATGAATTCCTGTTTTAGAGTATAATGGTCTTGCTACTTTCCCTAGATCTTTTATGAAACTTCGCGCATAATTTAATATTTCTAGAAATTTTTGTAAGTCTTTAGTGTTATCTAATTTATCAGGCAAGTCGAGGACCTTCTTTGTTATATGGGGTTGTAATTTTATCTTTCCATTTCCAATTTCTACCCCTAAGAATTTTATAAGAGTCTCCCACTGTGGTCGCCAAAACTAGTTTCAGTTAATTGATATAGTATTTTATAATATATGAAAAAACACCCTTTTTCCAACCATTTAAGGTTAAATTATTGGTACTTATATAGAGAATTACAGACTAAATCTGAGTGGCTGAAATTAAAAGAGGCATTAAGCCTATATCTAGAAATATTTGAAACAAGAACATTTACAGACAAACTTGGTAATTACGGAGGTCTATATTCATCAAACAGACCAACCTTAGTTAACCCAGAATTATTAAGTGCATTAAAGTGAGAACTACATAGTATAGATAGTAATATCCAACAATACAATAGCTTTTTCTACATTCGTTGGGGAATGTACACCCGTTTAGTCCATTTTGTAATGAGATGGAGAACTCTTTGGTACTTTTTGGTAGTCTAGTATTTGTAATGGTATGGTTTGATCGGTATTTCGAAGTAAAAACCTTATCCTCTCTTGTAATGAGTGGCTATGTTGTGTCATTTTCCCTTTTTCAGTTTATAGTCTCTTGATCGTCTGATTTAGTCTTTTGAATCCTTCCGTCATTGAAGAACAATGATCGCAGAAAATTATTTTGTCTGTATCTTTTTGAATGTTGTATTGCAAAAAAGGTCTTGAAGTTTGTCTTAAAACTGGGCTTATAAAATAATTAGGCCCAAGAGTTCCTCTAGTATAGTCTAGTGCTTCATTCAAATCATTGAATCTCTTAAAAAGTGGGGTAGGAAAGTCTTTGATTGAGTCTATTACTTCTATCCATGTCTGGAATACTCCTGGCAATCTCCCTTGGACTACAACATAGAATCTGAATTTTTTGTCTGTAAAGTAATGGCTTAATGAATTTACTACTGAAATGAAATAACTGTTGTCTCTAGGAATCTTGTTGTATGCTATTGATAGGTTGTCTATTAGGCATCTTTGAGGTCTATCTATCTATCTTCGTTTCTGGTTTTACCCTGAAACTTAGATTAGATGGAGGATAGAAAATTAGATTTTGTTTCACAAAATGTATTATTTCCATTTTTGCAACATTTAGTCTTGCTTCATCTAATTTTGTCTGTGGTTGAAATAAAGTATTTCCTAAAAGAGTTTGCTAATACAAGTCTTTGTCTCTTTGTCCACTTGAACTCGAACTGGATGCTTTGTCTTTATTTTTGCCTGTACTCATTCTGAAAACAAACAATTAATTTTCATAAGTCTGCTTAGTTGATCTGCTAAGGAATTATCTTTTCCCTTTATATGTTCTAAAGATATATTGTATATTGACATAGCGTCTAAAAAATTTAACCATCTTCTTTTACTACTATTTTTCCTTCTTTTTTTTGGTGGAATTTTACAATAGCCTCGCAGTCAGTTCTTACCAAAATTTCTTTTTTATTAATAATATATAATTTAAAACTATTTAATCCATATATAACTGCTAAAATTTCTGCATCTATGCTACTCATGTTTCCTTTTTCTTTGTATCTTCTACTGTGATAAACGCAAATTTTTTCGTCTTTCTTGTCTCCATATTTATTGTTTTTTATTTTTAATACTGCTCCCCATCCTTCTAGACTTCCGTCTGTTTCTACTATTGGGTAGTCGGTTTCTAGTGGGAGGGCTAAATCTGGTATATGTTTAACCATTTGTTTGAGTTTTTGTACTAGTTTTATGTCTTCTATATTGAATGTCTTTTGCCCATGAATTCCTGTTTTAGAGTATAATGGTCTAGCTACTTTCCCTAGATCTTTTATGAAACTTCGCGCATAATTTAATCTTTCTAGAAATATTTGTAAGTCTTTAGTGTTATCTAATTTATCAGGCATGTCGAGGACCTTCTTTGTTATATGGGGTTGTAATTTTATCTTTCTATTTCCAATTTCTACCCCTAAGAATTTTATAAGAGTCTCCCACTGTGGTCGCCAAAACTAGTTTCAGTTAATTGATATAGTATTTTATAATATATGAAAAAACACCCTTTTGCCAACCAATTAAGGTTAAATTATTGGTACTTATATAGAGAATTACAGACTAAATCTGAGTGGCTGAAATTAAAAGAGGCATTAAGCCTATATCTAGAAATATTTGAAACAAGAACATTTACAGACAAACTTGGTAATTACGGAGGTCTATATTCATCAAACAGACCAACCTTAGTTAACCCCGAATTATTAAGTGCATTAAAGTGAGAACTACATAGTATAGATAGTAATATCCAACAATACAATAGCTTTTTCTACATTCGTTGGGGAATGTACACCCGTTTAGTCCATTTTGTAATGAGATGGAGAACTCTTTGGTACTTTTTGGTAGTCTAGTATTTGTAATGGTATGGTTTGATCGGTATTTCGAAGTAAAAACCTTATCCTCTCTTGTAATGAGTGGCTATGTTGTGTCATTTTCCCTTTTTCAGTTTATAGTCTCTTGATCGTCTGATTTAGTCTTTTGAATCCTTCCGTCATTGAAGAACAATGATCGCAGAAAATTATTTTGTCTGTATCTTTTTGAATGTTGTATTGCAAAAAAGGTCTTGAAGTTTGTCTTAAAACTGGGCTTATAAAATAATTAGGCCCAAGAGTTCCTCTAGTATAGTCTAGTGCTTCATTCAAATCATTGAATCTCTTAAAAAGTGGGGTAGGAAAGTCTTTGATTGAGTCTATTACTTCTATCCATGTCTGGAATACTCCTGGCAATCTCCCTTGGACTACTACATAGAATCTGAATTTTTTGTCTGTAAAGTAATGGCTTAATGAATTTACTACTGAAATGAAATAACTGTTGTCTCTAGGAATCTTGTTGTATGCTATTGATAGGTTGTCTATTAGGCATCTTTGAGGTCTATCTATCTATCTTCGTTTCTGGTTTTACCCTGAAACTTAGATTAGATGGAGGATAGAAAATTAGATTTTGTTTCACAAAATGTATTATTTCCATTTTTGCAACATTTAGTCTTGCTTCATCTAATTTTGTCTGTGGTTGAAATAAAGTATTTCCTAAAAGAGTTTGCTAATACAAGTCTTTGTCTCTTTGTCCACTTGAACTCGAACTGGATGCTTTGTCTTTATTTTTGCCTGTACTCATTCTGAAAACAAACAATTAATTTTCATAAGTCTGCTTAGTTGATCTGCTAAGGAATTATCTTTTCCCTTTATATGTTCTAAAGATATATTGTATATTGACATAGCGTCTAAAAAATTTAACCATCTTCTTTTACTACTATTTTTCCTTCTTTTTTTTGGTGGAATTTTACAATAGCCTCACAGTCAGTTCTTACCAAAATTTCTTTTTTATTAATAATATATAATTTAAAACTATTTAATCCATATATAACTGCTAAAATTTCTGCATCTATGCTACTCATGTTTCCTTTTTCTTTGTATTTTCTACTGTGATAAACGCAAATTTTTTCGTCTTTCTTGTCTCCATATTTATTGTTTTTTATTTTTAATACTGCTCCCCATCCTTCTAGACTTCCGTCTGTTTCTACTATTGGGTAGTTGGTTTCTAGTGGGAGGGCTAAATCTGGTATATGTTTAACCATTTGTTTGAGTTTTTGTACTAGTTTTATGTCTTCTATATTGAATGTCTTTTGCCCATGAATTCCTGTTTTAGAGTATAATGGTCTAGCTACTTTCCCTAGATCTTTTATGAAACTTCGCGCATAATTTAATCTTTCTAGAAATATTTGTAAGTCTTTAGTGTTATCTAATTTATCAGGCATGTCGAGGACCTTCTTTGTTATATGGGGTTGTAATTTTATCTTTCTATTTCCAATTTCTACCCCTAAGAATTTTATAAGAGTCTCCCACTGTGGTCGCCAAAACTAGTTTCAGTTAATTGATATAGTATTTTATAATATATGAAAAAACACCCTTTTGCCAACCAATTAAGGTTAAATTATTGGTACTTATATAGAGAATTACAGACTAAATCTGAGTGGCTGAAATTAAAAGAGGCATTAAGCCTATATCTAGAAATATTAGAAACAAGAACCTTAACAGACAAACTTTGTAATTACGGGGGTCTATATTCGTCAAACAGACCAATCTTAGTTAACCCCGAATTATTAAGTGCATTAAAGTGGGAACTACATAGTATAGATAGTAATATCCAACACGCAAATAGACGCATAGTAGTCCAAAGAAATTATATTAGTAAATTTATGTTATCTTTAGGATAAGTAACATAGCGCTCACCCTAAATACAAGTAATAATAAATATGCCATCTAGAATATATAAGAAAAGATTTAGGCCATACGAAAAACAGATTATAATTAACCAGGAATATCATTGGTATCTGTTGAGAATAAGACAGAACTATATAGATATATACGATTTTCTGATAGAACAAAGACAGCTATATTTTGAACAATTAAGGTTATATTCAGATTTATTGACATCTTTACAAATACTATCTATACACCAGGAAATAAAACATATAGATTTACAAATACCTATTATAGGAGCTAGAGTTTATCACTACATAAAAGAAATTAAAAAAGAAACACAAGATTGGAAAAAACAGAACCTTATATTTAGCATAATAGGAAGTCTTAAGAAGTTAGAATATTTAGATTTAGAAATAGTTTTAGAAAAGAAATATCGAAAACTAAAATTTGGATCATTACTTAAGTGTAATTTCGCAGAAGGAGACCATATCTTACATAGTGATAATCAACATTTAAATACTATTACAGATTTAATAATAAATTTGGCAGAACATAGTCAGTCCAAAGATGATAGATTTCTAAAGCTAATAGAGACCATAGAAAACCTGCAGCATAAACAAAACAAATCATTAGAGAAAATAGAACAAAATTTCGACTTTCTAAAAAATCAACAACTACATATAATTTCTAAGGTACAGACCATAGTAGCAAATAAAATAACTGATAACAATCCACTAGAAACAATATATAATCAACTAGAAAACCTTTATAAAGAAACAAAAGAAATTAAGAAAGAATTAGGCAAGCTTAAAGACTTAACCCTTTCATGAACAGTCTCTTTTACAAAGAAGTTCTTAGAAAAACAGCACAATTTCAAGCTAACCCTGAAGGATTATCAGATTATACTCCACCAGGCAAAACAAACTTAATAAGTGTAAAACAAAACAATCTAATAATTTTTGCTTTATTAGAATTAAATAAAAACCTAGAGGACCAAATAACCGAAATAAATAAAAAATTGGATAGCTTATTAGAAACAAAAATCCCTACTAGAGAAGATAAGCAAGAAAACGATATACAAGCCTTAATAGAACAACTCAAAAGAACTGAAATAACCCCTCAAAAAGATAGACTTAAAAGAAAAGAAAAAGCATGGACCTTTTTTCAAACAAGAATAGAAATTCCCAAGAAAGACAAAGGACCAGTTTCTCTCAAGATAGACTAGGAAACAATATGTTAGCTCGAATAATGAATAGCTCATCTAGACCAAGTAGTAGTCATCAGTTGGATGAACTAATAGATGTAGATAGAGACATAGAAATATTCAAACAAAATAAATTAAACTTATTAAATCCACAAGTTCTCTATAATACAGGATTTTTCTCGTCAACAGCACATCTATACAAACATTATAGAGAAGAACAGTTGAGTGTATCAGAAAATGATAGTGAGAGTATAAATTTAATTAGTAAAGAATCTATGCAAGAAATACAAAAAAGACGAATGAATCTCATGCACATGGGATTAGTAGTAATTAGGCTTAAAGGCTTAACTAGAAAAAATTGGGTACTAAAGTGCTAATCACTTTATATGATATCAGATGGTCAGAGTCTAAAGGATCAATAATAGGTTTAATGGAAGTAGACATGAGTAATAATGGTGGAATATTTTATTGTAGTCCAGATTTCATGATAAATTCAAAAGAATTTAGAAAATACATAAAAACAGGCATACAAACCAAAGGTTACGAAGAAATGAACTGTGGAAACAATCTTTTAGTTTGTGTTGGCTTTATAGGAAAATTTGCCACCCATAGCAGTTCAAGGTTTAAAATAAAGATAGACGATACAATAGGTATAATGGAAATAAAGGAATCAAATTAATGAACCCTTTAAAAATAAATTCAAAGAATATGCAGGTAGAGAATGGAATTTAGAAAAATTCTGTAAAAAAGAAGTATTAAGACCAAACGACCACCTCACATACACTAATACTAAAGGAGAGACATCAATCAGATTCACTGATTATAAATATACAGATAAAAAAGAAATAGATGAAGATTTAGAAGATAATGAATCAACCATTAATATGGAAGGTATGAATATTCAAAATATAAATGAAGAAGACTACGAAGTAGACTTATCAATAGCAAAGGCTAAAGCATTACATCAAGAAAATAAAATGACTTTGTTTAAATGTAAAGGTTGTAAATTAGGAAAAATGGATATCTCTACAGTAGAGAAACACTTTAAAGAATGCAATTTCAAAATAGATAATTATGGGTATAGACAAAAAGAGGACACCCAAGAAGAAAGCGATGACGAGACAACACGCAGTCTAAAAGAATTCATGGAAATCGCTTCTTCTAGTTCAAGTCTCTTCCAAAAACAACCCCCATAACACCAGTAGAATATACTATAGGTAATTTACCACGACACCGAGTATATAGGCAAGACCCGGCAACAGAACCAGAAATGGTTAGACCAATAGGAATAAGAATGCCAATAGAAGCCCCTATCAAACTTCAAGACGGAGGAGATAGAGGAATGATATTAAATATAGCAGCTCATGACCCTCAATTATGGAACTCAGTAATAGACGTATGGAAAAGAATAGTGGTAGCAAATTACATACATCATTATAGTGAAACAGATGCAGAAACTATGTATAGATACATGGAAATTTTTTTAGGAGAATCAATCAAAGGAGTATGGGAAGCATACAAGTAGCTTACCCTCAAGAATTCCAAGAACTAGTAAATATGGGACCAAACCCGTATAATTTCACTAATAAAATACACAGCCTAATAACAGGAGAAGACCCAAATAACGGATTAGTAGTGTTACAAAAGAATGCACTAATAAAATTAGAACAACTTACTATTAAAAATTGAAGCCATATAAAGAACCTTTTAAAAGACTATTTTTACTATTGCGCTATAAGCGGTAATGCATTTGACCAAAGCTTGGGAAAAAAAGCTTTTTAACAAACTCCCTGGAGCCTTAGGAAGAGAAATAGAAGAAATATGGAGCAAAAGAGAAGGAGTTATGCAAAATCCAAATGCTAATTGGTCTATTGGACATAAAATACAACATGTTATGGAAATATTGCAAGAAAAAATGTACAAATATACAAATACAAAAACAATTCAAACAAAATGAGACAGATTTTTGTAAAAATATATACACAACGCAAAGCTATGATCAAGGTACACCAAAAAGAAAATACAAAAAGACAATCAAAACAAGACTACAAACCAAGGAAAAAATATTATCTAAGGAAATCTACGGCAAGAAAGCCTTATCTAAATAAAGATAGACATGTAAGAAAGCATAATAATAATAGAATCTATAAAAATAGACTATCTTGTTTTACATGTGGAAGTGAAGAACATCTAGCTAATACTTGTCCAGGTAGAAATAATAGTAGAACAAGAAATGCCCAACTTATAGAAGATTTTCAAGAAACCCTGATAAATGTAGATGAATACATGTCTGATAATGAAAGCATATAATCAGTAATAAGTATAGATGCCTTAGAAGGAAGACAACAAGATTCGTCTGATTCAGAAGAGGAAACTCTAATACACGAAATAGGGTTAGAAAAACTAGACTTATATATTAAAGATTTTACATTTGTCAATATACAATGCAATCACCAATTTTCCAAAGGAAAAGGTTTAGAAAGTCAAAAATGCTTTAATTGCACAGAATACCCCAATAAAGACAGAAGAGCTAAATGTATGAATTGCTATATAGAAGGATGCCTTCTATGCATCGATAAGATATTTAACATCAAAGTTATAGACCAGACAATAAGTACAAAAGAAAAAACATTAATATCTTTAGAAAAAGGATTGATAGTTTAGAAGATAGAATAAGTAAATTAGAAAAAGGAAAAGAAAAAATAGAAAGAACTAATCAAAATGCAACATCAGAAGAAGAAATTGAGCTCTTAAACGAAAAAGAAGACTATAAATCGTTTGAAGGATTAATTTGTAATGAAGACAAGAAAATTAATACTATCAAAATATTAACAAGAATAAGGGTTCTAGACTATGAAATAGAGACTTTGACTCTAGTAGACTCTGGATGTACAAAAAGTATAATAAATAGGAGTATTCTACCTTTAGAGATAATAAAAGAATTTCCAGAACCACAAAGTGCCATGCAAATGGATGGATCTTCCAAATATATATAGACATTATGTTAGTAACGCTCAAATAAGTTTTTAAATACATGTGCAGACTTTTATACCCACATATAGATTAGAAAAAATATGGGTTAGAGATTAAATATTAGAATAGACTTTGTTTTAGGTTTAGACTTTTTATACATAACAACGGAAGCTGTCTCCTTACTAGAGATGGAGTAATATTTTCTAAAAAATATGACTCAGACCTCAATAACAACAGAACCAGTTCTAACAAAATCAAGGTATCTTAAAAATACTGATAAATCTAATACAAATACATTAAAATGTAATAAAGGAGAAGAGTGCAATTGTACTAAAATACATGCCATCGAAGAAGAAATTAAAAAAATTGAATTATTAGAACTAAGTTTATCTTATATACAAACAAAGTTATGATCTAATAGAAATAAATATAGAACTTTATAATTTAGAAAAGGATTACAACATATAGGAGTCATATAAAATCAGAAAGACCTAGAGGAAGTAATTTCCATCTTAGATAAATTAGAAATAATTGAAGAAAGACCCCTGAAGCACTGGGAAGCCAA